>NW_026874367.1:0-16385 GCF_032173495.1 Musca vetustissima
GTATGTATGTATGTATGTTTGTCATCAATTAACAACGGAAAATGCAACAAATTGCCCCTCCCTTTGACACATCGTGGCAATATACTCCCCCCCTTTTTTTTTCTTCTCTTCCCTATTTTCCATCGACAACAATAACAACACTTGAATGAAAACAAATACAAAACAGTGGCAAATTGCGATTAGTTGGAATGTTTGGTTTATTTGTTCAATCGCTCAGCGCTTGACACTTACACTGTTCGGTACTCGTTCAGTTAGTCCATAATGTAATCTATATAGGCTCTGCTTATTGTCGCTGCAGTGTGAACAATGAAATAAATTAAATCATGGATATTCCATTATCATTGCAACAATATCGCTTTACTTAGAGCCTAGCCGTTTAATTGAGTGAGTGTGAGCTGTATTGCTCTCTGTTATACGTTGTTCACACCTTTGTGATTTTTCTTCGCCAATATCATAACAATAGATAGGTCTTCTGCAGCTATTATTTTGCTGTTAATTGATTTCAATTGCAAACAAAAGAAAGTGAAAAACAGAGATATTCAATTAAATGATCTATGTTTGCGATATTTTTAATTTCGTTTACTTTAGGAGAATTTTCGAATAAGCTTTTAGATACAAAATCTGCCTAAGTTTTTTTAATGTCTGTGTTTATATAGTATATTTGTATATGCCGCACAGTGTGTAAATATTTATACCCAACGGGGTCAACCATCTCTGTCAAGAGTACTCTGCTAGATGCGTTTATTTGGTTCAATGACATTAAAACCAAAAAAAAGCTATAGGGTTTGCGTTGTATTCTAATCCAACCTTGGATTTTATAATTAAGACATGTCTTGTTTGTTTTAGCCTTAAGATAATCGTGACAAAAATCTATCTTCACACCATAGAGGAATATCTTCTTATACACGGAGCACAGTGTCTTTCTATCATTCATGAAATATGGACAGTGAAATGATACCTTTGGCAATGATAGAAGTAAAATGACTTTAGGTTTTAGGTATATTTTTTACCTACACTAGGAGGTGGGAAGCCAAAATGCCTAAAATTGCTCGGAAATCTTCACTTTAAGAAGTTACACACCCACAATACAGACGCCTTCCACTACATCCTACTACCAAATAAGAAGGCTTGACATTTATAGGGACCCTATGTCAAAACATGCGTATATCTGGAATACTTGTTGACAATATATTAGGTTGAGGGAAAAACCCATTATTTTTATATGAACTATAGGACTTTATTTAACATGCTTCGGAATGTCCGATTTGGGCCAAATACGCACCGTATTGTTGTATGATTTGTTGTTTTAAAGGTCCAGTTGTTGAAAGTAGAGATCAGAATTTAGCGTTTGGCCATATGGAAGCAACTCATAAAAAATAATACCCTTGCAGTCCCACCAATTGCATAGCAGAACCTTCCTGGCCGTTAGTCCTGGTTTGGCCACCGTTTGAGGTGCTTCTCCGCTCTTACGATCGATCGTTTTCGCACATGTGATACATTTCTCATCTCCAGTCATCATCCGTATAAGAAATAGGTTTATCTCATTTCGTTTGGCCAAGGCTTCACAGATGGAAATTCGATCCATCCTATTTTCTTCTGTTAATTGATGTGGCACCCAAATATCGAGCTTCTTTTTGAATTCAGCTTTGTGTAAATGGTTTAAAAAAGCTTTATGGTCGATTTTTAGCTCATGGGCGATGCTACGTCTGGTAACAAGCCGGTCAACTTCGATCATTTCTCCAATGGATTTATTCTTAAATTGACTGGAATTTTAAATTACATGGATTGACATGGATTACATGGATGGATTTGCACAACCCTGACTTTCACCCTCCTTGAGTCCAGGAATACCACATTACAGCATCTTCGAAAAATAAAACCATAAAAATATTGAAAATAGTGTGGAGGTTATTCTGAAAAGTGAAACGATATATCTCATTTTTATTACCAATCCTCCAAGGAAAAGTTGCAACGTAGGTTCAAAATTTAAAAGCTAACCACTTCTTTACCAGTAGTACTGATTCTGTTAACTAAAGACTTCGGGCATGCGTTCTGTTGTACAGTCGCAAGCTCTGACAAAGACTGTTTCCTTTTATAATAGAGGAATGTATATTTTTCATTATTGACCGCATCCATCACCCCCTTTTGTGTCTCTTGTTTATAGTTTTCCCGACCCAATATACTCGTCGATCGAAAAGTATGGGGGCTTGTTTTAGGATTCCCGATCTTTACGGAAAATTCCCATGTAGGATACATCTTCTGGATATTAGAGCCAATTTCGCAGTCCTCCGTCGATGGAGTCTAATGTCATTTGGCTGCGTGTTTGTAGTGATACCCCCTCAATTTCTGACGCCAAGACACACACATCTGAAGAACGATCCCTATGTGGCGTCGGGACGTGACTCTTGAGCAGATCAATGAATTCGGATTCACAACTCCGTCCCTTAATCGACGTCTTATAATAGTCGATGTTCTTTGTATGTTTTTTATATTTCTTCTATAGACCTTTTTTTTAATAAGCCACATTTGTAAATGACTGTTTTTGTTGTTGGTGTTTTTGTACTATGTAAAACACACAAATACAACAAAGAAAAGTATGTCAGTTATAATTAAAACAACAACAACAACAACAACAACGAAAAACATGGTTTCAGGCCAAAAGCAAAACATCTACACCTAACCACCAGCACCACTTGTAAACATTCTGGCCTATACGACACAGCCAGAGAGCCGAGCCATAGGTATGAATATTTTAGCAACTCTTTCATTTTCTTTGGGGGTTTTTTGTTTTTATTTCATTTTCTTTCTTTTTCCCCACTTTACCTCAGTGAGAGTATCTCTTGAAGGAAAAACAAAAATAAAACAAGCAGAAACCCCATCAACCTGGTTTCGACTACTACGTATCAAATGAAAAAAATAAAATACATTTAAATAATACACGACCCTCCTCTCCCTCCCCCACTTTTGTCTCTCAGAGAGTGAATAGAAGTTTAACTGAAAAATAACGAAAATTACTCATTTCTCACATTGTTATTACTTGGAGACTTAACAAAATGTTGATGTTATTTTTTATACAAAAAAAGAAAAAAATAGAATTTCTCGAAGCAAACCAACAAAAACAACCACATAGATATATTTAACATACCATAGAAAATTAGTATTATTATTAATATTAATTTGCATATGAAAAAAAAAACAAAAATAAAAACAAAACAAAAGTTGAAAACAAGTTACATACCTACAAACTACTAACCCGGTTTATACAATACATAACGGTATCCACATGAAATAGAAAACTATTTTGGAACATCTTTTGGGTCATTTGTGTTAACTAAAAAATTAAAAACATTTGAAGCCCATTTTTTATAAAATAAAAAGAAAAAATACCAGATTCAGGTCTCATTTTTTCCATAGAAAAATTCACAGACCCTCAGGTCTAATTTTTTTCTATAGAAAAAAATTCACAGACCCTCAGGTCTAATTTTTTTCTATAGAAAAAAATTCACAGACCCCCACGTCTAATTTTTTTCTATAGAAAAAATCACAGAACCTCAGGTCTAATTTTTTTCCATAGAAAAAAATTCACAGACGCTCAGGTCTTATTTTTTGCTATAGAAAAAAATTAACAGACCCTCACGTCTAATTTTTTTCTATAGAAAAAAATTCACAGACCCGCAGGTCTATTTTTTTTTCTATAGAAAAAAATTCACAGACCCTCAGAAACATAGCATCTATTGCACATTTTTTCATTATTTCTATAATTTCTAACATTTTATTGAATTATAATCTTAATAACTAAACTTGATTTATATATGAAAGCAATATTAATTATTTTCTCTTGACAAATTGAATTCTCAGTCATACCTCTTAAACGGAAAAACACGTAATGAAGTGATGTTGAAGTGTACATTGGACTGTTCAGGGAAGCAGGCTTGCATTCTTTCTCCTTCTAGCAAGGATGTTTCAACAATAAACAAAGCATATACACTTATAACCCTGGTCTTGAACCTGCCATATGCTAAAATGTGCCGTGTCTGATGACGTGAGGGTTAGTTTCCAAAGTGCTACAAATTGAGTTTTTGCTACACAAGGGAAGAATAAAGGTTAAAGGTAACGGGGGAGAAATGTTGCACTTAACTTAAGTGCTAGTAGTTGTAGTTTGTGTTATGTTCCAATTACACCACTTTGCACTTGAACTTAGGAAAGGATATCCTATTGACATTTCTCACAAAATGGAGGAATTTCTTTTTTGCTTGACTTGGGGATGGATGTAAAGGATAAATTTTCTAATTACAGGTTTCTAGAAGAGAGATAAAGTAAAAAGTTATAACAGTAAGTTGTGCAAAATAAGAAATACAAATATTTTTTACACTTTGTTGCCTTATATATAGCAGATCTCTCGTTCTATAGAATGCTTATATAAGAGACCGAGAGAAGGCCAATAGATGAGGTCTTAAATATATTGAAGACCATAAAAAATGTTCTGTCCTGTAGAAGAAAATTAGAATCTCTTTTATCTTTAAGAAATACATTTTATTTTACAGAAATCCGATAGAACTCTTTCCATCATATAGAAACCTAAAGAAAATCGTAAGCTATATCAAAGACATAGGACGGTAATTCCATAAGTCGAGCTTAAAAAAGTTTTCCAAGCGCGTCGGTCTGGTGCGCATCTCATACAATTTGAAAGACTATGTTCCCAGATGTTGTTAACTCATGGTTCATTCGACGGCGATATTCACCGTCAACGAAGATCGGCCCATAGATCTTTCGGAAAATTTTTCTCTCAAACACTGCAAGAGCTGCGGTTGATACCATCAGTTTGGCCTTTTCGCCATTTACTGCCAGTCCCAGTTTGGCAGACTCCTTCTAAATTCGTTCAGAGGTGGCTATTACTGCTCGCAATGTTCGACCCATTATGTCGATGTCGTCGTCGTAGGCAAGTAACATATGCTATTTGGTGTACAGAGAGCCACTTCTGTTCACATTTGCATCTCATATGACCTTTTCCAGCAGGGTATTAAAAAGGTCACACGACAAACTGTCTGACTCCTCGTTCGACAATGAAGGGCTCTGAGAGGTCCTTTCGGACTTTTTCTGCTGACCTTGTGCCATCCAAACTTATCCTGCATAGCCGTATTAATTTTGCAGGAATGCCGAATGCTCTGAACGGATAGGTCTGTCGAATGCGGCTTTATAGTCGACCAATAGGTGGAATGTGTCGATGTGTTTTTCGTGGCTAACGGAAAAATGCACATCAGTAAAAATTGAATTGAAAGGAGTAGCTACTATAACGGAACCCGAAAGGGGATTTTTTAAATAAACCGCCATAAATGAAGTCTATGTTGTCCCGTCAGCTACTTGTTGGGTATGATCGTTTACAGTGACCTCATTTATGTTGTTAATTTTTTTGATAATTCACCTTTGGGGTTCTCTTATAGTAGATATTGTCATTCGAAAGGCTTTTATTCTAGATTTAGAAATCCATGGCCTAGATATTTTTAATTGTCTTATGTTAATAGAAATTTTAAGTAAAGTTTACTATAAATGATTCTGAGTCTCAGACTGCGCTTTTAGAAAACCAACTTTAGTAGATCTTTCAAATACAAGCCCTTTTATCCCATGTTGTTTTTTTCCTTCTTCCTCTTTTACCGCTTCTTTTTTCCGACTTTCAAATTTTCTCAACTCCATTCGTTGGCATATCACTGTGTCTGGACCACACCCTATCACAGCCATCGATTTTTATTTTCTTTTCAATTACACTTTACAAGGATTTCCATTCTTGAGGATTTCCTTGAGCTAAATAATAAAAAAAAACATAACAAAACCTTGTGGTTTTATGACAGCAAAGTCTGTCTGGCTGTAGCCACAAATAAATATATTTCGTTGTAGGCATTGGTCTACCTTCTGTCCCTGCCCTTCAATATCTTAGCCAGCCATATAATAAAAACCGGCATAGCATGTAATCGACTCTTGACTTGAGAGAGAGGTTTGCATTACCTACCATAGCTACAAATTGCATATCCTGTGGGAGTCAATAAGGTGATTTATTAAAATTACTTTCAAGTAAAAAAGCCAGTCATCCTTTGGTGGATGTGCACACGGTAATGCAATCCAAATAAGGGTGGCTTGCCAAGTAACAACTTAAGTGCAATGACCTGCGAAAAGGCGTTGCAAGGAGTAGTAATTGTGCTATGATTAAAGTGGTAAATTGATTTGAATTTCCAAAGTGCGAAATTAAATATTTTGCTTGCAATTAAAACATTTTTTGTATTTGGCCTTCAATTTACACCAAATAATTACACATTGCAATTTTCATTAATATTTCTTTATATCGAGGGTTATTAAAAATTTATTTTTTGTTGTATTCCTTATCAATAAAACAATTTTACCTTCAGTTGGGCCTTTTTTGCTTTGCCATAAAATTGCATTCCGATTTTACTTTGTCGTGCTTTTTTGTTTAGGTCATTACCATTCAAAAGAGCCTTTGTCTTCTTGGGCTTCCTTGAAAAACACAAATTATAATTCCACTCAGACTCATGGTCATATAACCAATTTTAGAATTTATTAAAAATGTGCAACGACATTTTTTATCTTTTTTTGTTGCATTTACGACACATTTTGCAAATGGTTTATTATATTCGGTTGGAACAATTATTGAAAAAAAAAACACCATTTATCACTTGCAGAAATTGAAAAAATAACTCAGTTTCAGATATACAATTGTTCATTCATCGAACAAATTATCAAAAAAGGAAGATCTTCTTGTTCAAAATGTCTCTGGTTTGGGCCAATATGTAAGAGCTGGCATTGTCATGGTATGACGATTTGCTACAAAGACCATTTGCTTCAAAGTTTTTCCACCAAAACTTTCGTTGGACTTGAGTTGTTCGGGTTCATAAGCACAGGTCGTCATGTTCGTCTGTGACGATCTTTGAAAGTCGTTTTGCACAAATCGACACGAGTCTTCTTTTAGCGATTATCAAATTTGTTTGGATCCAACGATCGAATGTGTGTTAGTAGAAAGAATACCGAAGTGTCACATATTGCAATCTTGCATATTTACACTCGGCATCAATATTTTGTAACAACACGTGTCGATTCTGGCGATTTTCGCGTCCTAATACTTAGAACAATCATTGCCATACACAAATTTTATATTATCGGTGCACTCTTGTCGTGATAATGCACCTCGATTTTTTTGAATATTCTCGAATTAATTTAATTTTATGGCAAATGGATTTGTCATGTCACTTAAAACTACACAACACATGGTGGTACGCCTAAGCGTTCTGAGTAAGCTTATGATTTCTATGAAAATGTCAGATGAAGAGGACAACACTTTGTTGTAAACAATTATAGCCTAAAATGTTTTTAAATTTAATTTGATTTTGCAAACTGAAACTGGATACACTTAGTTGTATAAAATTAAAAAAAAAACAAGTGAAAAAGCGTTAAGTTCGGCCGGGCCCAGTAAGAACCCAATGTACCAAATTTCAGCGAATTCGGTTGAAAATCGCGCTCAAGAACCCCAAAATACCGAAAATTGGGGGTTCCCTTATATGGGTACTACCAGAAAAAGTGGACCGATATTTACAATTTTTAATAGAGATATTTGGTACCCAGTAAGAACCCAATGTACCAAATTTCAGCGAATTCGGTTGAAAATCGCGCTTAAGAACCTCAAAATACCGAAAATTGGGGGGGGGGGTACCCTTTATATGGGGGATGTCCGAAAAAATTTACCTATATTTATAATTTTTTGTGGAGAGATTTCTTACCTATTAAGAACTCAAAAATGGACCTATATTTAAAATTATTGGTGGATACATTTAGTACCCAATAAGAACCCAATGTACAAAATTTCAGCGTATTCGATTGAAAAACGCGCTCAAGAACCCCAAAATACCGAAAATGGGGGGGTACTGTTATATGGTAGCTATACCTAAACATGGACCGATTACCCTGATCAAGAATATATATACTTTATAGTGTCGGAAATGAATATTTCGATGAGTTACAAACGGAATGACAAAATTAATCTACCCTCCATACTATGGTGGAGGGTATAAAAACAAAACAGTGAGCGGAGCAGTATAGTCGGACGGGGCCGACCATATGATACCCCACACAACTTCCATGAAAATTTAATTTTCTGAGGTTCTACATTCTGAGATTGGGCAATATTTCGGGTTATTTGCAATCTTTTGACTGGCTAAAGGTCAGAAAATGTTACTAATAATCAGTACAGCCCCTCTAATTACTTGTCCAGATTACCTTCACCAGGGATGTTCGTCTTTCGACTCGAAATGTACAAATAATTAAGTTTTCGGTCCACTTCAGCCGACAAAATTATTATCTGATAATCACCTAACTGGAACCTCATGGAACATTTCAAAGCGATCAGGCATATATGCGCCCTTAAGTGTGGTAATATGTTACTAAATAATATATGAATACGTAAATATTTAAGTGTAACTCCCGCATCCGAGTACCTACGACAATATGATTGGTATCAATTTAAAGGTATCAATTTAAAGGTTAACCACTCCTCTAAGATATACTATCAACTCCTCGGGTCTATGTCCTTCAGGAGTAAATATATACACCATAGAATACAAAATTTTGCAATTTTTCACACAAAAGTCAGGGCCTATTTGACCCGCTAAATATTGACCAATCTTTAACAAAACAAGTATGCTTTTTCTTTGGTCCGATTCCTTTCTCCATGATCTAGATCGACTCAGCTAGTCGAGATATGACGATCGGTATACTTAAAGGTGAGTCTAGGACCAATATTTCGCGGCGTTACAAACTTTTTGGGCTGCACAAAGCTATAATACCCTGACAACATAGTTGTGTAGGGTATAATGATGGAGTGAATGCTATGCAATTAGTTTTTGTGGTGTATTATTATTTTGAATAAATTTTAATAATTGTTTCTTTTTCTTTTCAGGTAAGAATCGCCAATTATTTTTATTTTGTTAGTAAGTACGATTTTTTTTTAAAAAATATATATTTCGAATGTTCCTCCATTCCTCATTTTCTCACCTAAAAGACGTATGCCGATCCATACACCGACGTAAAAGTTTCAAAAGGGAAGGCTTTTCAACATACATGTTATGGACTTTTTTGGTGAGGCAAGTGTGCCATCTCTGGACTTCGAGAGGGACATCAATCTTGATTGAAAATCGAGTTTGTCTGAAGGTTTAAACCAGATATTGTAGCTATATATAATAATTAAAACTATTTGAAATCATATGGGAAATATTTTTAAAAATCAAACAACATTCAATAGCCACAAACGGAATTTTTCCCTTATGGCATAAAGATATGCTTAAACTTGAATTTTATACAGATCTTGAACTAAATTTTGGTCGCATAGTGTATTGATTCCACATTATTTTGTTTCTTATCATAGTTTTGTTTTTGACTATATTTCCTTTTAACTTTATTTTCCTTATCACAATACTCACGTTTCCAAAGACATTTATGGCTCTTACTGTATGATTCACATTTCTTCTTGTCAACATTATTTGAATAATAACGATTATTCAGAGGTATATTTTGGTTTTGTCAATAATTGGATGAATCATAAAATTTCCTAGGAATTGTTTTTTTTTTCAAAATCTCAAGTGAGCAAATCTTAATTAGAAACTTTTGTTGCTCTCTTTTTATACTCTCCAATTTGTGAAGTGGTAAATTAACTAAAGATCGATCTTCTGGGTGACCTAATAACAAATTAAAATGTTCATAAATTGTATGAATTTTTGTCATAGTTTTTATCATCTTTGAATTCTAAACAAGTTTTTATACGTAGGATAAACAATTTTAGCTATAATTCTTCAAATATTCTATTTAAAACCAATAGCTACAGGTTTTTCTTGACAAAATTCTAGTAAATTACTTAAATCGTGTTTTTAGGATGAAGCTCTACTCCAACAAAATATGTAAAAATGAAAAAAACAACTGTTTTTTTTGTTGATGTTTTTAAGAAAAAATTGCGATCTGTTGCCCAACTTGATGCCAAAAAAACAGTGATCACAGCAGTATGATACCCTACACAACTGCCATGAATCAATTCCTGATAAGAGGTTGACAGCTCCTCTTACCACAGCATATTTTTCGAATCTTATTATCCCGAGGTGAACATTTACGCCATAACATGCACATAACATGAAAATGGAACTATTACGATCATCTAATTCCTTTTGCTCTTGTTCACCTAGTATATCTTGATCTAATCGTTCAGCTAGATGTTCCCTTTCATGGACCGAATTAACTGACGTGTACCAATGATCGATTGAACAGGAATTATGGAACTAAATGAATGACCTAGTTCATTTTGCGGAACGATCCGAAAATGATCGAACCTCTTCAGGACCGAAATAGCCTAACTCTAGTTAATCATACAAAGGGCCTCCATCGACTGAACTGAACACAAATCAAACGAAGTAGTTCAATTGAATGTGACGTTTGGAGAGTCGATGTTCGTCCTAGACGCCTGAGCGCGTTATCAACTGAACTCAAAGTGTTCTGTTCATAAACGAACTTGTTCAATTGAATGATTCCACGAAAAGAGTCTTTGGAACTAGGTCAGTCTTAATAGTTCATTTTAGATTAAACGAAGTAGTTCAATTGAATGATTAAATGAGCAAGTACATTTGAAATGATGGTTGTGACGTTAGGAGAGCCGGTTATGAACAAAACACAAGTTCAATTGCGATATAACTGGAGAAGATGACAATCACGATGCTTGTCATAGACGCCCGAGCACATTATCAACTGAACTCAAAGTATTCTGTTCATAAACGAGCTAGTTCAATTGAATGATTCCACGAAAAGAGCATTTGGAACTAGGCCAGTCTAAATATTTTATTTTAAATTGGTTCATGAAATGAAAGAACTATTCACTAAACATGAAAATTTTAATAATAATGGTTGGTAAACAAATATTCTATTCTTAATCGCCCATTTATCTAAAAATTTCAAATTGTTGTTAAAAAAAGGTTTATAAATTGTAATGATGACCAATTGATCAATGACCGGCATAGTGAACTATGAACGAACTAGTTCAATTGGAGCAGCTGATCAGTATTGCCGTAATCGGTTGTTCTTGAGTCTGAATATTATTCGCCTCTTCCTGAACGATCTGTTTCGAATGGTCTATGTGGCATTTTGTTTCACTTACAAGTAATGACAACAGTAATGACTTACTTTAATATTACAAAAAATTCATCACTAATTCATGATACATTTGCCTCCTGTGTATATTTTAAAAATCTGAAAATCTTTTGACCTTTTTCTTCAAACCATGGCCATTGTCATTATTAAAACAGATTTATTTCCATAATTTCTCGGTACTCTGATGTGTTGCAGCCAGAATTGTTCGTCCGTACATACATCCATATCGTTTGTGATTTACATACCAAATCATTCAAATCAAATTAATTAATAAATGCGGATATGTTTTCTCTACACTTTTGTCTCAATGCAGTTTTTGTTTTGTTGTAATGCTCATACAAGCTGATGGATGGTTAGGATAGGATTTTGAATTCATATATTGGTGGTGGTTTGTTCATTGGCTGACTGTTGTCCACTGGAAGCGGCGTATACAGCTGCAATCAAGTTTAATTTATAAAAAATAACAATGAATAAAGTCGTATTGCATTTCATTGTTTAATTTCTGTGTGTGTTTTTTTAATTTTTTGCCAGCTAGATTTTATTTCTCTCTCTTTCTTTTTTAATTCGAATATTTTACAATTAAGAATCTTGTTCATATAAAAATGCTATTTTTATATTGCATGTTCATACATACATTCTGGTTATAGCATTTAATGCAAATATATGTGTTTGTACACTCAAAGAAAAATTTTAGTTTTTTTGGCATTTGGAGAAAGTTTTTATAGACTTTGAAATTCATTAACAGAATTATAAAATTTACGGGTTCCAAAGCGGCGCTATCTTTTTGTTTCGCTACGCAAAATAAACTGGGCCATTTAGTTCCATAGTTCATTTTAGTTCAATCGCAATCTCGTTTCTGAAGCGGATCCATCAATTCGTTTCGCAAAAGGAACTAGTCCATTTAGTTCCACAGTTCAGTTTAGTTCAATCGCTCATTGATACACGTCAGTTTATTTAGTCAATGAACGGAACGATCTATATGAATGATTGGATCGAAACTAGGTGAACGAGAGTAAAATTAACTATACCAATGAAAATTAACTAGTACCGATCGTTCACTTTGCGAAATAATTCCTTTGGACCAGTTCGTTACAGAACGGCCAAACGCTAAATTATTTTTGGTTCCATTCGCAAACGAAACTAGGCCATTTAGTTCCATAGTTCATTTTAGTTCAATCGCAATCTCGTTTCTGAAGGAGATCGATCAGTTTTTTGTTCGTTCCGCAAAACAAACTTGACCATTTAGTTCCATAGTTCATTTTAGTTCAACCGCTCACTGATACACGTCAGTTTATTCAGTCAATGAATAGAACGATCTGTATGAATGATTGGATCGAAATTAGGTGAAATGGGTGAAAGACAGAAAATTAACTATACCAATGAAAATTAACTAGTACCGATCGTTCATTTGGCGAAATAGTTCCTTTTAGTTCAATCGCTCACTGATACACGTCAGTTTATGTAGTCAATGAACGGAACGATCTTTATGAATGATTGGATCGAAACTAGGTAAACGAGAGCAAAATTAACTATTCCAATGGAAATTAACTAGTGCCGATCGTTCAATTTGCGAAATAGTTCCTTTGGGCCAGTTCGTTACAGAACGGCCAAACGCTAAATTATTGTTGGTTCCATTTGCAAACGAAACTAGGCCGTTTAGTTCCATAGTTCATTTTAGTTCAATCGCAATCACGTTTCAGAAGCGGCTCGATCAGTTTTTTGTTCGTTCCGCTAAAGAAACTAGGCCATTTAGTTCCATAGTTCATTTGTGTTCAATCGCTCACTGATACACGTCCGTTTATTCAGGCAATGAATAGAACGATCTCTATGAATGATTGGATCGAAATTAGGTGAAATGGGTGAAAGAGGGAAAACTAACTATACCAATGAAAATTAACTAGTACCGATAGTTCACTTTGCGAAATAGTTCATTTTAGTTCAATCGCTCACTGATACACGTCAGTTTATTTAGTCAATGAACAGAACGATCTATATGAATGATTGAATCGAAACTAGGTGAACGAGACCAAAATTAACTATACCAATGAAAATTAACTAGTACCGACCGTTCACTTTGCGAAATAGTTCCTTTGGGTCTGTTCGTTACAGAACGGCCAAACACTAAATTATTTTTGGTTCCTTTCTCATAAGAAACTACGCCGTTTAGTTCCATAGTTCATTTTAGTTCAATCGCAATCTCGTTTCTGAATCGATCATTTTTTTGGTCGTTCCGCAAAAGAAACTAGTCCATTTAGTTCCATAGTTCATTTGAGTTCAATCGCTCACTGATAAAAGTCAGTTTATTCAGTCAATTAATAAAACGATCTGTATGAATGATTGGATCGAAATTAGGTGAAATGGGTGAAAGAGAGAAAATTAACTTTACCAATGAAAATTAGCTAGCACCGATCGTTCATTTTGCGAAATAGTTCCTTTGAATCAGTTCATTACAGAACGTCCAAACACTAAATTAAAAGGCTAGGCGTGTTTTGGTATGCTTTGAAATTTTGATTCTGGCTTTTGGCGAGTCTTCTATGAAGAGAATACAAGTTCAATTGTGGCATAATTGGTTAAATTAACGCCGATAAGATACCAATGACGATGATCGTATTGGTGGCCCCAGTACGTTAACAACCGATGAAAACATTGAAACTGTGAAACTGATTTCGAAAATTGTCAAATCACCAATCAGAGAGTTTTGTGGTTGATATTGGCTTATCGTTCGGCTCATGTCTAGCAATTTTTAGGGATATTTGAGGCATCAAAAGTGCGGTATCAAAGATTGTTGCAAAGTTGCAAAATTTTGAGCAGGAACCAATGTGACATGGACTTTTCTCAAGAGCTTTTGGTCATCGCCCATGACGATTCTGATTACCTTAAAAATTTCTTAAGTTCTGACGAATCCTATGTATGCCTATAAAAACATAGCACAATCATCCCAATGGAAACGTCGATTAGATCTATCAATCAAATGTGCAGATTTTACGTATTGTTTCTGCGACTGAAATGACGTGGTGCATCATGAATTTTTGCCATACGGCTACCTTGAAGATATGCGTCGTTTACGCGAAGCTATTCGTCAGAACCTCACAGAATTCTAAAAATACTAAGAAGGGTTTTTGAACAGACCAAATCACTCATCGATGCTTGTGCGTGAGTTTTTAGGCAAAAACCCGTTTTAATTCTGGAACCATCGTATTCAACGGATTTGGTCCCCGCTGAATTTTTCATCTTCGCAGTACTGAACACATTGATTAAAGAAACGAGTTTTGATACGATTGAGGAGATGCGATTTTTGCTATACAAAAAAGCTCATTTCAGAAAAGTTGCGAAGATTTGAAAAACCACTGGGGTATAGGGGTATTATATCTGCTATATCACACTAAACGCTATTTATGAAGTTCACAACTGAATACCCCTAATTTTGTCCCCTACATCAAAATGATTCTTTGTGGAAACTCCCATAGTATTTTAAAAGTTGCAAGCAACATATGTTGACATATTTCTTTAGCATCCATATCTAAACATTTCTTCAAGTCGAAAATAATAAAAACAAAGATCATGTATACAAACAAGTTATGCTACATTTAATGTTGTATGCCTTGCACTCAACATCATCTGTCCTTGCCTCGTCGTACTCATACCTCAAACAAACATCGTGTGCATAATGCATTGTTTGACATTTGTATCTTAGCCTCTTTTCCGTTTCTTTTTTTGTGTGCGCCATTGAAGAAAAGAGCATGATGTGTGTCTGATCAGCAACTCGTCATCATCACAGCATCATCCCCTTTTTAGCGTGAAACTGACAGACAGACACGACGTTCAAAGTTTTTAATTTCCTATTATTTTTGGAAATAAGTACATAAGTGTGTGCGTTGGGGTTCGAACAAAAAACGGGTGGTGGGTATTGAATGCTTGCCTGGCGCATTCAACCGCACATCATCATTCACTTGTTATACATATGGGTTGCATGGGTATGAGTGCATGGCAAAATTGTTGCATTAACATCCTTTGGAAATATATGCCAAGAAGAGCTTAAAACTTTAATTGACATTTTAAAAAGAACATATAGAACAAACATGGGTTGTTGTTGTTCGCACTACATTATCCTCATTTATGCAAATTGTGTTATTTTTAGTAAGACCATCCCCCGTATTTGTTAGTAGTGGGATAAGAGGGTATCCTTGTAAATCAAATTAAATACACTTGATGACGCACAATTCACATGTTTGATTATTGCATTGTCGTGGGAGTATGCATATGTCAATTATTTTTTCTTCTGAGTTTACACCCACACCCACATAGAGTATTGGGCGTTAAGTCATATCATGCCTTTTAAAGGTCGTATATATATACGATCTTCTATACATAGAACTATTATAACAAATCACCAATTATTATATTTAAAAATATTAAAAAAACTAATTAAACTAAATATGTAAAAGATATAGAAGAAAATATATATAAAATATATAGAATTTCAATAAAACTAAATAAAATATAGAAATAAAAAATTAATAAAAATTAAAATATAGAAAAAATATAGGGAAAATACCAAAAAGTGGACTCATACCGACATTTCTACAAACCGATTATGTAAACCATGATACAAATTTCAGAAATTTTTAGTTGATAATTATACCCTCAGCCTTATGGCTAATGAGGGTGCATACACTTTGACACGGTGAACATGAGCCTCATCGAAATATTGGTTCTAAACCCCATTTTTCTTTGGACCAAATCTGTTACAAAAAATTTCATTTCATCCATGTTATGTTAGTATCCATGTTAGTATTTCTTCAAAACTTAGTTCAACTTCGAAAATAGGGAATATCCCACAGAGGGGCTAGGCCTAAATGCGGGTTATAGTTCATATATAGTTTATTATCGAACCTTACGTTCTAGTTTTTTATCTCGATATCCTCCGCAGGTGAAATGATTGCAACAGGTGAAATGATCAAACCCAATACGCGGAACAAATACGATAACTATTTTAATATAAAAAATACGGTTATATGGGGACTATCCCAAAGAGGGGCCGAATATTAATCATTTTTGGTGGGGAGATTTGTTACCATATACGACAACAAAATACCAAATTGCCACGCATTCGTTAAAAAACGCGCTCAAGAACCCCAAAATACCGAAAAATGGGGGTACCCTAATATGGGGGCTATCCAAAAAAATAATAAAAAAAATAG
>NW_026874368.1:0-16348 GCF_032173495.1 Musca vetustissima
TATAGACCACCTGAAGTGGTCTATAATGAAGTCCTGATAGACGACTTAAAGAACCATTTAGTGTTTGTAGATGAGCTGAAGTGCCAAGGAGGCTCATGGACAAATTCAAGACAAGTCAAAGCTCTGGTAGACTATATAGAAAGAAACAAAACGAACTTTTGAGATTATCTATAGACGAGCTGAGTCTCAACATCGGACTTCATTGAAAACCCGTTCGGGTCATATTTAGTCCGAAAAACAAATACATTTGCAATTTGGTCCGATAGTTGGTCATTTCGGTCCATTTTCGTCATGTTAATTGCGCTTGACTTTCCATTATTGGTCCGAAAATCCGATTTTGGTCTATTTTTACGTACATTTTGGTCCGATTTTTTCATTCAATTTTCTTAGAATAGTTAAAACTCAGGGAATTTCGTGTGCCACCACAGAACATTGATGTAGTGCGTGATTCATTAATGAACATCGAAGCCGGCCGTGGGATAGAAGCATCTTCCGACATTTCCCCCACCATCATAAATTCGAATTACATGAAAACCTGGTCGTAATAAAGGTTTTTCATTGTTAGTGCTTCCAATAAGGCTTGTAAAGATCGCGTTGCTCCAAAATTGATCTTAGATCTATGCAAAGGGGATCGAAACAAAAAAAGCTTCTTATTGGCACGCCAAAATTTGCCGGAAGTCTTTATGGAAATTCTATAAACGAAAACCCCATATATTGCTTCACAAAAGTTTCGTTCTTCCGCACATCAGTTTTAAATTGCCATTCATTCGACAATTCTACAAAAATCTCTTTTGATCACCCTTTTGAACCTGTATAAAAAATCCCTCAATTAGTTTTGCACACCTTCATGGGGGTTTTAACCTCCCGAAGCCTCATCTTTAACATCCCATTTAATTTCAATAAATATAAAATTGTTTTATGTTGAGAGATGTTATTCTCTTGGAGTGAGTTTTGTAACTCCTCTCCCAATTTGTTAACATTTGCTATTATCATTTTACAATAATTATTTTGTTCAGTGTTTTATTTGTGGTTATCTCTATGATACCGTTCCCCTGACAAATTCATATTTCCTTTTTTGTTTTTTTTCTTTCACCCTCTCTCTCAATCTCTATGAGTCTCATCAATTATTCTTTATAAAGTGCTTCAATGAGGGTTTGATTCATAGTTGGTTGCTCGCATGCTTGCTCTTCTCACTTAATTTTTTGTTGTTTTGTTGCTTGAGGTCGGGGGGTCTGTTATGTGCCTGTGCCTCTGTCTGTTTGCTTTGATAATGACGCTTTTTTTAGTGCCCTAGTCCCCAGTGGTAGTTATCTTCTTTCCGCATATCGTCTTCGTTCGTCGTCGTATTGTTATTGTATATTTTATTTCGCTTTGTTTTTACGTTTTTTTTTTTTTTTGTATTTTGCGTACAACACATGTGTGTTGAACAGTTGTGCTCTCTCCTGCTGGCTGGCTGACTGGCTCTCCCATTATATGTACTCGTATTGTATGTGGGGTGGCTCATAAATTTATTTCCGTTTTGTGTAGTTGTGGTCATGAAGAGAGGGCGGTATCTTATTTAATAGAAATACTTCAAAAATGTCAGATTTCTGAATGAAATAAAATAAAGTTGAGTTTAACAGGAGAAATAAGTAAATTTATGTTATTTTTAGAGTCCTTCGTCGTATATAAATTAGTAATTAAGTTTATTTTTGTGAACATATTAAATTGTTTATAATTAGGGTTGCCATACAATTTTTTACGGCAGATGAAGGGGTACTCATTATTATGTTGTATCAAGGAAATAAAATTATTTTTTTTAATAGAATAATGGAAATAAGTAAAAAACAAGAGTTTATTTTCGACGGGCTTAACTTTTTATACCATCCACCATATCAGGTTAAAGACCAATATATATCAAATCGGCTGGAATCTTATATGAGGAATATCTGAAAACATTGCAAAATTGTCCGCCAGGAGGTTGGAAGAGGAATGGGGTGGAATCTTTAGGGAGGCTGAAGCAAAACATGGACCCATATTGGAATTTCGGCGAAAAATTTTGATTGCGAACAAGGAACCCGGAATGTCAAATTAAGCCACATCGTTTGGAAAATGACTCCGGGGCTTTTTCAACCCGTAAGAGCACGAAATAATGAATTCGGGGATTACCGAAATACATAATAGGGATCAGGGTGTTGACAAAACCTGGGGTTTTAACCCACCAAGAACCCGGAATGTGGAATTACAGCCACTACCTTTGGAAAATGTGTATAGAACCATCAAAATACCTGGAATGTGTCTGGGGCCCTTATGTGGGGGCTTCGCCAAAACATGAACTTATATTGAAAATATTCAGCGTAGACTTTTTTACCTACCAAGAACACGGGATTTCCAATTACAATCACTTCGTTTGGAAAAATCGTGTAGATCTATAGAAATACATAAAATGGAGAAGAATCTTTATATTTGGGTATTGACAAAACCTGTACCCTCTAATAGAAAACGGCAGCTCAGAAAGTCTTTTATAGTCGAGCTAAAAGTCGAGAGAGTCAGTAAGACGTACTGAATCTCTGGGATTCATTTTAGATTAACTTAATGTCTAGGGAGTCCAGTCAGAGACGTGCTGAAGCTCAAGGAGCCTCAAGTAATCTTTTTAGACAATCTGAAGGAAATTTTTATAGATGGCCTGAAGCGAAGGTTTTTTTTAAAGATTCCTTCAACGTGTTCTTTATATAGGAGAACACTAGGTCATCTTTCTATACGAGCTGAATGGGTCGTTTTCACGACCTGAAAAAGGATTTTCGAGACCATCCGAAGGGGGTATTTATGGACCACTTGAAGGCAGTCTTTATAGACCACCCGAATAGAGTTTTTTGACGTCCCGATTGGAGTTTTAATTGACGAACAACAATAAAACTTTATAGACGAAATAAGGGAGTCTTCATGTCCACCGCACGCGTATAACGGCTCTCTAACTGACCCTTCTTTATACCTTACTTGGTGTGAGACTTTATACACGAAGTTAAGAGATGAGTTGAAGGAGGAGGTGTCTAGAGTCGAACTGAAAGGAATCTTAATATAAATGTATTTTGACAAAACCTGGTTCTATATCGAAAATTTGGCAAATATGTTTTTGACCCAACATGAACCAGTAATGTCAGCCACTACGCTTGCAAAATTCATGTAGGATAAAATACCTACAATATGGCCAGGAACCTTTATATGGGGACTATGCCAAATCATGGACAAATATTGAAAATTTTCATCAAAAAAATATTTTTCACCCTCCAATGCCAAATAACAGCCTCTTCCTTTGGAAAAATCGCAGTCACTTCGCATAAAAATATCTAAAATGAGGCGGAACTTTTATACTGGTCACTTTCTACACAGATTATTTTATCAACCAAAAACACGGAATGCCAAATTAGAATCACTTCTGTTGGGAAAATGCGTCTAAAACCTTCAAAATAGTAGTGCATATAGTGCAACTGACCATCAGATACTCCCAAGCCTTACAGGGACGCCCTGCCTTTCTCTATAGAGGTTTTCAGCTTGTTTTTATAAAATACCTGACTTTCCCTAAATGCTCCCTGGGATTGGTGTTCTTCATAAAGGCTCCCTGGCTCTCCTACAAAGACTCTCCAACCTTGAACTGATCTTCATCACTATTGCTTTCAGGTACCTTATAATGTCAACCAGGTCTTCAGTTCGTTTACATAAATTTCCTAGATTTCTATTAAGGCTTTCTGGGCTTGGTCTAGTTCATAAAGGCTTACAGGCCTTCTGTAGGTTCTCCCTGACGATAAATCTCTTCTACAAAGGCTAACATTGAGCTGGTTTTCAGCTCTTGTTTAAAAACTATCTAAGCTCGATCTCTGAAGGTCTTTAGTTCGTCTATAAAGAATCCCTGAATATATAGGGAATCCTTCCAACTATTTAGTCTGTCTTCAAAAACTTCCTGGCCATCTATGAAGACTCCCCGGCCTTCAGATCATCTGTAAAAATTCACTGGACTTCGTCAATCTCACGAAAACTCTCTGGCCTTCATCACGTCTATGAATTCAACTTCTTCAATAAATATACATAATCCTCAATAAAGATTCCCTGGACTTCTGCTCTTTTATAGACACTTTCATCCTTCAGCTGTCTATGAAGGCTCGCTGGGCTCCTCGGTTTGTCTATAAAGGCCTTCAGTGCGTTTGTTAAGACTCTCTGACCTTCCTCTCGACTATAAAGCCTCCCTGGTCTTCAGCTCGTCTATAAAGGCTCTCTTGACTTCAGGTCGAGTGAAAAGTCTCTCTGGCTTATAGTTCGTCTATATATGGATTTCTTGAATGTTTACGGCTTCAGCTCGTATATAAAGCTTCCCAGTTTTTAATTGTGGCTCCATTGACTCCCTTGTCGCCTATAATGCCGCCCAGGTCTTTATCTCGTCTACGACGAAACCTTAACACTTAAGCTCAGGTAGCTTTAAGGACCTGGATTTAAGCTCGTCAGTAAAGGCCATATTCAGATCAGTCTGTAAAGTCACTTCGGACTTCAGCTTGTGGATAGATGACCCTGGATTCTCAGGTCAGGGTTCAGCTTGTCTATAAAAATTTCTTGGATTTCGTTAATCTCATAAAGACTCCCTGGCCTAAAGTTCGTCTACGAAAACATCCTGGAACTTCAGTTCGTGTATAAAGCCACCATGATCTTCTGCTTTTCTATAGACAACTTTGCCCTTCTTCGTCTATAAAGGCCCTGTGTCCTCGAGTGCGCCTGTTACTACTCCCTGATCTTCGTTTCGACTACAAAGCCTGCCTGATCTTCAGCTTATCTATGCTGGCTCCATTGTTTTCTGATCGTGTGAATAAAATTCTCTGGTCTGCAGCTCGCGTCAGTAAAGATTCCGCGGACGTTAGCTCGTCTACTAAGCCTCCCAAGTCTTCATTATGGCTTCCATGACTCCAGGTCGTCTATAATGTATCCCGCGTCTTTAGCTCATACTTCCTTGACTTAAGCTCGTCTGTGAAATATCCCAGGTCTTCAGCTTGTCTTTAAAGGTCTCTAGGCTTTCCGTTCGTCTTTAAAGACACTCTAGAATTCAGCGTGTCCTTCAACAAATTTTTAAGGGCTGCCTTTCATTCGACTAGTGTATGAAGACCTCTTGGCATTCAGCTCGTCTATGAAAGTTCCCCTTGACTTCTGACTCGTCTATTAGGTCTACATGAACAGCAATGGTCTTCAGATTGTCTACGAAAATTCTCTGGAGTTTATCTTATCTGTAAAGACTCCCGGGTCTTTTGCTCATATATAAACACTGCAAGATCTTCATTGGGTTGGTAAAGGCTCCCTAGTCGTTGGCTCGTATGTAAATGCTTCATTGTTTTCAGTTACTTTATAAAGGCTCCCTGGCCTTCAGCGTCCTGTTTAGAATTCCTGGCCTTCAGCTCTTCGAGGACTATCTGTCATTTCAGTTCGACTATGAAGGCCCTCTGGATACTTTCCTCGTCACATACTGAAGTTTTTTTCAGCACGTCTGTAACTACATTTTTCAGATAGACCTGCTATATATTTATGACCTCCTATAGATGTTATACAGAACTAGCGAATCACCAGTCTGGCAACTATGTTTTTAATTTTTGTGATTTATTTGTTGTTTGGTTATGTCTATCCACTTTTGTAGAGATGGAGCTCTTCGTAGGCCTACCATGAGAGCGTAACTTGGCTTTTGAATAGAAGATATGACGTATCTCTCTAAATACAGCTTTAATGAAACTCTTTATAGGGTTAATTATATGGAAATTATATACGATTAACATAATAATTTCCAAACATTTAAATAGTTACGAAGTAAATTAACATGCAAACTACTTGAGCTACGATTTGCATGGCAGAGTAATTAGACCTCCCCTACCCTTTTAGGTAAATTTTTTTTTATAAAACGCAAAAAAAAAAGAAAACGATATTCAGAGAGTGAATGTTAATTAAATTTGTTTTTTTGTGTTTTTTGTTCAGTCGGCCTAATTTTTTATTGTTGTAATTTGAAGAAATGATACGGAGGTGGTTGCTAATAATAGGTTAGGATAGGTTAATTTGGAGAAAATAATTTTTTGTTTTTTTTTTTTGAAGTGATCGAAGTTTTACAATGAAATAAAGTAAAAATTCAACATACAAACAATAAATTAATAAATAATTGTTAATATATATTTTTAAATAATTAATTTATTTAAACATTAATTAAAATTTTTTAATCCATTAATTAGTTATTTTAAAATAATTAATTCGTACTATTTTTTATTTAGAAAAAAATTTTAAAGAAAAGATTTATAAATGGTTCTTATTAAACAATTATTTATTTTTTTTAAATATTAATCAATTGTAAAATCAAAAAAAAAAAATAATAATAATTCCAAAAAAGTTATATTTGGAGATGCGGGGCATCGATCCCCGTACCTCTCACATGCTAAGCGAGCGCTCTACCATCTGAGCTACATCCCCACGTGTGTTTTGTGTGGTTAATCACCACCCACCCAATATTTTTATTTTTTTTTATCAGGCGGTCGCCCTACCCCCACATTCCATTTTTTGCTACCTCCATTGGTCATTATTTATGTGCTGCCTGCGCATTTTTTTGTTTTTGTAACGTGTGGGTCAATTTGGAAGGCAATGGAATTTTTATGATTTGTTTTGTATTTAAAAATAAATTTCGCCATTTTGAAGTGTGAACATAAACTAATTGTTTTGCAGAGATTTTTATGAAAACTATAAACATTGAGATGAAAATTTTGATTTTATAAAAAAAAATAATAATAATTAAGTAATTTAGTTTATAAGGGCTCACTAGCCTTCGGCACATCTATATATGCTCCCTGATTTTCAGTTCATTTAGAAACGTTCCCCGAGCTTCCGCATGTCTGTCTAGAATTCTTGGCCTTCAGCTGTTTGAGGATTTCCTGGTTCTTCAGTTCGACTTCAAATACTACCTATTTAATTTTCTATAAAGATCGTCTGATCTTCAGCTCTTCTGTAATAAAATCAACGACATCGTCTATAGGGACTGTCTTCAGTTTTTTTATTTGAGCAATAAGGTAATCTTACCTGCGAATACCTGACCGTTTATATCGTCTTACGCTCGACACTATGAACATCGCTTCCTCTATAGAGTTTTCTACTCCTTTAACTTTAAGTGTACATAGATTCTCTGCTCTTCAGCTTGTCTTTAAAGACCACAGTAGAGCAGGTCCCTAGTTCATGATATAAGCCCGTCCATAAAGTCTCCCAGGACTTTAGCTCGTCTATGTAGACACCCTGTCCTTTAGCTTCCAATAAAATCTACCCCTTATATCAGTGAAGGCTCCATGGATTAAAGCACAAATGTAGAAACTCCTAGGCATTCAACTTAGGGCTCCCTGGCCCTTCATCTCATCTACGAAGACTCCCTAGACTTTAAATCTTCAGTAGAGACTGTGAAGACTTCCTGGACTTCAGCTCGTCTATAAAAACTTCCTAGTCTTAAGCTAGTCTATGAAGGCTCATTGGACTTCAAATTGTTTATAGTGCTGTCCAAGTCTGCATGAGCCCTTCAGGCTCACTCACTACAGACTACAGAGTCTTCGTAGGACATTAAATCTTAAATAAAGACTGTTTGGTCCTTCAAGTCTTCTATAATGAAACTCTGTTCTTTAGGTCGCTATAAAGATAAATTGGTCTTGCAGATCCTCTATGAAGACTCCATGGACTTCACTTTTTCTCGGAATTCAACATATCTGTAGAAACTTCAACTTGTTTTTAAACACTCTCTGTTGTTCAATTCGTCGAGAAATATTCCCTGCTCGTCTACGGCCCTCTCTGCAGCTCGTCTACGAGCCTTCCTGTTTTCTGGTCCTTTTGATCATCTATGATCATCTCCCTGGCCTTCAGCTCGTCTATAAAAAGAACCAGTTTTTTAGATTCCAATACTGACTAATTGGCCTTGCAACTCGCCTGTGAAGACTTCATGTTGTCTATAGAGACTCACTCCCTGCACTTTAGGTGTTTTTTCATAAAGACTTCCTGGCCAAATATAACGAAAAAGTTGTTCTGGTTTTTATCTCACATATAATGATTCCACGATCCCTTAGCTTGTCTATACAGAATTCCTGGCCATTTAAAAAATTTTCCAAAATTAGATATGAAAACCAGCCTCAGGTTCAATATGTTACATATTTACAATGGCATAGCCTCAGGTAAATGTTCCGAACTGTTTGGTGGATTGTACACAAATTTCACTACACATTCCTCAGACTATCAGACGTATCCTGGTGTAAAAGGGCTCTGTATTGTCCTGGTCTTTCCTGCCTAGTCTATAAATCCTGTACACTGAAAATCGCCATGGAACTTTGTCTGACACTTCAGGGTTGCTTCTGTTTCTTCATTAATCATCTTGTCCTTCCGTTTGTCGATAAAGTCTTTCTACAAAATAATTTTGTAAACAAATTTTGATTTCATCATAAAAATTATATCTGATTGTCCTTCAGCTATAGCAGATCTATAATGGCTATTTTTTTATTACTTCATATGGTCCTGTCCCATCTACGGAAGATGCGGAAGTTCTTATTCGAATGTTTCTTGTAATTTGGGCTAAAAATACAATTATTCCGACCTATTGGAGATATTTTGAAGGCTTAAAGGAGGATGTTAAAAATTCCCTAGAGAAGAAAATATTTGGCAATGTTTCGTTTCTCCAATAAAATTATTTATTTATTTGAGGTATTTTGAATTCCGACCACATGGTGTAAGGTGTAAAAAGTTCCCTATGCGCTTTCCAGTCTCCCTGACTCTTCTATAAATAATCCTTGTTGTTTCAGATTGTATATAGATATTATTGACCCTTCTATCTGATCGCTTCTGTTCTTTTATAAATAATTCGGCGCTTCAAATTTATATGTAGATGTATGTACTTCAAATTTATATGTAGACTACCTTTCGTCCTGGCCAACACCTTCAAAGTCATATATAACCTCTTTCAGACCTATAAAGAATATTTTTTATTATTGCTTCGGAGATCCAGTTACGCTGACTACGGTTTTTTAAATAATTTTCCTGGGCATTTTTTCGTGTTATTGTAAATATGGGAAATGTTTTCTAGTCTTTTCATAACTCAAATTAGTGATCATCCGAACTTCGGTTATCAAATTTTGTTATGACCTTTATAAAGCCCCTAAATATGGCTAACGACATTTTGGTTAAAACTAAAAGTTTCCTTTCCTCCCTATGAACATATTTCACAAAAAAAAAAAAAAATAAATAAATAAAAGATGTCAAATTATTCACCCAAACAAGAAAAATGTTAACAACAGCTGCTCAAAATTAATTATGCTTCAAATATTTTTTTGTCCAAATTTGACAAAATAATGTAATTTGTTTCAATCATAACTCAACTACTACGGCCTGTTCAATGTTCTTATTAAACACATTAAGAGCTAATGATAGAGTGGCAGGGCAAGAGAGTGAGAGAGATAGAGCGGTGCGATACCGGCAAACACTTGAATTTACCACAAAGATTAGATCACATGTTAATTGTCTATTATTTTCATACACACGACAATGACAAAAAACGATACCCCATCCAAAATTATTATATTTTAAACATAAGCATACATCTCCTAACCCCACTTTGCACTACAATTCCTCTCCTCTTCGTTACTTTCTAACAACGTAAGTTGCATGAATTAACCACACAACAGTCATTATTAATATTGTGAACAACCAACAACAACAAAACTCCTTGCCCATACACAACATTGGCCCCCCAATTCTATTACTCAGGGACCTAATACACGAGAAGAGAGAGAGAGCGCGACAGAGAGCACAGCTTACATTGTGACTAACACACACTTGTAGTAAATAAATCACACGAAGGGGCCTACTACTCGGTTTGTTTGTTGTTGTTGATATTTGGCAAAGGCTGGTTGGTTGGCTGGCTAGCCGGTCGGCTGGATTGTTACTCATTCGCTTGCCACGCTTTTACATGCCTACACATATACAGGCAGTATGCTTGCTGCATGCATGACGTTGTTCGTTCGTTCAATGTACTGCTCTTACCGGTGATATTGTCGTGTGAATTAATGTAAATTTCTTTGCTACAAGAGTAAAAGATAAGTGGAAAAGGGAAGAAAATATGTAGAACCGAATTCACAAGAGGTGTTTTAAAAGACTTCCCAATATTTTGAGAAGGAAAATGTGCAATACAACCGAATTAAAAAGGGGTTTTCTAAAAGTGAAACGGATCAATTCTATTTTTATTCCATGTACATATTTTGTTTACGATAGTGTAAACACTTATTGTCATTTAGCATTTAAACATTTGAACTTAACGGCTACTTATGTAAATACTTTGTAAATCGTACCATAAAATTACATCTTTGATCCTAATACCTTTTTCTACAACAAATACTGGATAAGAATGTTGCTTCTCATATATAGTAACTAAGCAGAACCTAATTTCAATAAAGTCACTCCCACTCTCATTGGTTTAACATACATTGAAAGCTTAAGATCAATAACCACGCTTGCCCAAGTTGATCGACTCAGATCATAAGCCGGAAACAATTTCTAAACATGGACTAAATGTATTAACTTAAATGAGCTGCTTTATAGACATCCAACATGCTTTAAGGATGATTTTCCAAAAAGAGGAGTAGTTTTGAATTAATTGTTGGTGGTTATTACAGCATTTTGCAATCACAGGGTCGCCCATATAAAGCAATTTTGGTTCGTCGTGAAGCACTAGTTCCGAATTTCCAAAAACCAAAAAATTCAAGATTTGGATTTCTTCAGAGTTGTGATAAAAACTTATAAAATACCACATTTAGACCCATTAAAAGGAACACCCTTTGATACGACTTGGATCTACGTCAACAATCAATATTTGCCGCATAGGGGACTCCGAAAAACCCAAAGGTTATAGTTGAGAAAACCTCTCTGGACTGTTTTAAAATTTCAAAAGACCACATTTAGGTCTCTAATAAGGCCTCCTTTCAAGAGGTTCAAGAGGTGTCTTTCATAGTCTTCCGTAGATAGAAGAACATCCGTCATAAGATTTTTAATATAATATAAGCTAGCCCTCCAGATATCTATCCTGCTTAGAAGACTTTTCTCGACGCTTTTTTATAGATCTTAAATAGGTCTTCTGTAGACAGAAATCCCTTTTAGGTATTCTATGGACAGAAGATATTTTAGAAGCGCTGTTTTAGATAGAAGGCCACTCAAGATGTCTTCTTTAGATTCTGCAAGAGGACTTCTATAAATCTGTCAAGAGGTCATCTCTAGATTCTTTAACAAATATATAGAACCTTCAGGAGTTTTTTTTATAAAAATAGTACATTTTAAGAGCTATTACGCCGATTTAAGTCCTCGAAAGGCGTTTTAAATAATGCGATAAGCGATGTTTGTAATACATAGGAGACCCTTCCAGAGGCCTTTCATACCCCCAAAGAGGTCCTCTTTAGACAGAAAGATCTTTTTAAAGACGATCTTTGGATATGACTATTTAATACATATAATTTTTTGGATAGATCCTACAAAAGCGATTCTGCTGATAGAATACCTCTCAAGACATCGGCTGTAAATACCATACAATTAAAAATATCTTGTATAGATACAAAATAGTTTAAGAGATCTTCTATAGATCCTTCAAGAGGTATATAGATCTTCTATATATGAAATATCTTTCAAAAGATTATCTATATGTAGAGAAAATTTCAAGGCGTAAATCAAAAACTCTCAATGAGATCCTTCAAGAGGTCTTTATAACTTCTTCGAAATACTTTCCATAAATCCCTCAAGAGTTATTTCGTAAATCCTTCCAGACATCTACTATAGATCCAAGTCTATTGAACCTTCAAGAGGTCTTCAGTAAAATGGGAGATTTCTAGGGGTCTTGTATAGATACAAGACCTTTCAAGTGGTTTTCTATAGATCGAACCTTTAAGAGGTCGAAGACTTAGAAGGCGTTTGAAAAGTTTTTCTATAGATCAAAGAGGTTATTTTCCGTGACACTTCAAGCCATTTCTATACATAAAAGGGCCTCCAAGGTCTTTTTTTATAAATACAAACCACTCAAGGTCTATAAAAAAAAAAAGATCCGCCAAAGAGTCCTTTGTAAATATAAGGACATTCATGACGTTGTTTATAGATAGAATACCCTTCAAAAGGTCCTTGAATCTATATATAAGTCCTTCAAGAGAATTTTTATAAAATCTTTCAGAGATCTATAATAGATACATCGATACTATTTAACCTTCAATTTGAAATGAGGACATTTTAAGAGGTCTTTAGGCTTGAATAGATCGACGAACTTTCAACAGGTAGAAGACCAAAGGGTACATATATTGGCCAATAACCCTTAAGCAATAACCTCCAAGGTTATTCATGATGACTTCTATAGACGGAATACTCTTCAAAAGGTCCTTGAAGGTCTTATATAGGTAAAAGGTCTAATATAGATAACTGAAACATCAGGAGGTTTTATCTGCATCCTGAAGGACGTATGTATTTTATTTTTAGGATATACTTTGGGCG
This sequence comes from Musca vetustissima, assembly GCF_032173495.1. NCBI lineage: Eukaryota > Metazoa > Arthropoda > Insecta > Diptera > Muscidae > Musca > Musca vetustissima. The sequence goes on from NW_026874368.1 coordinate 12,526, forward strand.
TATTTTGTATAGAACTCAATTATATGGGTCATCTATTGGCAGAAGACATTTCGGGGCGTATTCAATATATTTATAAGACCTGCCAATTGGGTTTCTATTGGTATCAGACGTCTCAATGGGTCTTCTATTGAAATAATATCTTCAAAACGTCATATATTGACAGTAAATCCTTAAGTGTTCTTCTACATATAGAAGGTAGATCTTCCATAGATAGAAGACGTCCCAATGGACCTTCAATATACAGAAAACCCTTCAAAGAGTCTTCTATAGAAAGAATAGATACTTTATAGGCAGAATACCCCTTAATGACTTTTCTATTTAATTTCTATAAACAGAAATACCTATAGGAATGTGTCTCGTCTTGTCATCGATATATGACCATCAATGGCCCATACATGAATAGAAAATCTTTCAAGGGGTCTTATGTGGATTTAGAACGTCTTCTATAGTGAGAAGACTCCAGGTGACCCTCGAAGCGACTCCTATTTGTTGAAGTCCCTTCCAGAGGTCTTCTGGTCGCCCTGAATGGCCTATTCCATTCATAGAACGTCCCTCAGGGCATATTTTTATAAATATGACTATTTAATAGGTCTAGTATAGACAAAAGTCTCCTCAATGGGCCTTCTGTAGACCCTACAGACAGAATAGAATTATTCTATACCTTGGAAATTCGTCAAGGGGAGGGAAGGATTTTCATAAACAGGTCTTTCACCGCTTTGTCTATTTAGCAGGTGGCTTGGCCTCTTTATTGCTCTTAGCTACTCTCTATACATCTCAGTTGGAATCCAATTGGATGAATCTGCAATTAATATTTGTTCTGACCTTCTATAGAAGAAACTCAGAGAGCGATTAAGCACTCTACGCATTTATGCTCCTGCACTCATATGATGTTCTCTGATTAAATATGCGATTAATTTTTAATGGCACGAATTACATCTATTTAATGTAGTTTATAATCTCGTTCCCCTCTCTTCGAACGGTAATTCCGAAAATGCATGATGAGACTCTCATTTGTGTTTCTCACTTATCAAAAAAGGTTCTCACAATTCTAACGGCTTTCCGTTTAACTCTTTTTTATTGTTGTTGCTTTTACAATTTAGTTTACATGTTAATCGCGTTTTACGCACTCTAGTGTTGCCATTACTTTTTAAATTCCCCATAATAATTTTGATGTTTCCACCAGATTGATTCAGTAAGTGAATAAATATATTATTGTCTCTTGTTGTTGTTGTTGCTTTTTTGCTACTGCTGCCATGCTAATAGATTTAGCATTTCATTCATTTATTCATTCACCACCGGCTGATAGTAATTTTTCAATGATAACAAGAGGGGAAGAGAGCGAGAGGTGTGTGTGATGTACGTGTTTTATGTGTTGTTGTTGGTAGGGGGTCAGTCGACTGCTGCTGCGACTTGTTTAACATATTGCGTTGGTCATGTCCGCTGCTGCAACGGCTCGGTCATCGTAGGGGATGTAGCTCAGATGGTAGAGCGCTCGCTTAGCATGTGAGAGGTACGGGGATCGATGCCCCGCATCTCCAATACGTAAAATTTTTTGATTTTAAAGGGATTTGAATATTTTTGGATTTTTTAGATAATTTAGGTAATTAAAAAAATTATTTCCCAAATTGAAATAATAATTAAAAGAATAAAAAATCTTTAAAAAATGCAAGCTTTTATTGGAAAAAAAATCTATGCCTGATTTGTGACGAAAAAACATTTTTTTTTTTTTAAAATCCAGGTCTATTTCGTGACGTTAAAAATGATATCAAAAAATCCACGCTCCTTAAAATAATACTTTTAAAAATCCCAAGCCTATCTCGAACCCTCAAATATTTTTTTTTCAAAAATCCATGCTAGAGAATTAAAAAAAATTGAAAGAACCTAGCCACAGATTTTTAAAAAAACCTTACAACAGATATTTTTAAAAAATCTTCGGCACTGAAATTTTCGAGAAATCCTCGGCACAGATTTTTTTTTAAATCTTCACCAGTGAATTTATCAAAAAATTCTAGCCACAGAATTTTAAAAAGAAAATATTCTTTTTTTAAATCCACGGCTTAGAATTTAATTTTTTTAAATCCACGGCTTAGAAATTAAATTTTTGAAATTTAGAAATTTCTTGAATTTTTTTAATCTACGCCTGAGTTTTTTTCCAAAATTTATTTTTTAAACGAGAAAATATTAAAATTTTTTGAAAAATTATTTTTTTATTCCACGCCTGAGATTTTTTTGATTTTTTAAATCAAAGCTTGATTTTTTTGGTTAAAAATCCAAGCTTCAGAATACAAAAATATTTTTTAAAAATATAAAAATATTTGAAACCAGTGAGTTATCGGTCCAGTTCATCCCAAAATTATTATCTGATCATCAGAGAAAATTACAGGCGTTGTCCTTGACCATACATGGATTCTCATGGAAAATTTCAAAGCGATCAGAGCTATATTTCCGCCCTCTAGTGTGATAATGGGTTACTAAATAATATCTGAATACGTAAGAACCTGTAAACATTTAAGTGTAACTCCCACATCCAAGTACATACGACCATACAATTGGTATCAATTTAAAGGTCAACCACTCCTCTTGAATATACTATCAACTTCTCGGGTCTATGTCCGTCGGGAGTTATACGCCATAAAATACAAATATTGTAATTTTTCACTCAAAAGTCAGGGTCCATTTGACCTGCTAAATATTGGCCGATCTTTATCAAAACAGGCATGCTCATTCTTTGGCCCGATCCCCTACCCCATGTAAAATTTCACGATGTTCGGCCCATAATTGCGGCCTCTGGAGCGACCAGTAAAACCGACAAAAATTTAGTATTTGGTCCATTTCATCCCCTAAATATTAACCGATCTTTACCAAACAATAGGGGTCTCCATTGGCCAGAACCCATCCTTCATGCAAAATTTCGTGAAGATTGGTCCATAACTGTGGCCTGTATCGTGTTTACAAATTATAATGGACAGACGGACGGACGGACACACATGTCTAGATCGACTCAGCTAGTCGAGATATGACGATTGGTATACTTAAAGGTGGGTCTAGGACCAATATTTCGCGGCGTTACAAACTCTTGGGGCTGCACAAAGCTATAATACCCTGACAACATTGTTGTGTAGGGTATAAAAATATTTTTGGGACTTTGAAAGAATATTCTTTGAATATCAGGCCCATTGACCCTTGAAAGAATATTCTTTAAAAACTCCACGCCTATTGGCCCCTTGAAAAATCTTTAAAATTCCTCTCTTATTGGCTGCCTGAAAAAATGTTCTTTAAAATTTCGACGCCTATTGGCCCCTTGAAAAAATATTCTTTAAAAAATTCGTACACTTAAGAATTTTGAAACCTTAAAAAATATTCTTTAAAAAATTCACGCCTATTGGGTCCTAAAAAAAATATTCTTTTAAATATCCACGCCTGTTGGGACCTTGGAAAAATATTCTTTAAAAAATCCATTCCCGTTGGGACCTTGAAAAAATATTCTGTAAACACGCCTATTGATCTATGAATTTTTGGTAACAGTATTCTTTAACAAATCCTCATCTGTCAGTCTCAGAATCAAAAAACTTCACCAATATTAAAAACATGATTTTCATATAAATTTATTAATTGGCAACCCTATTTGTTTGCCTGCTTGATGGGAGGTTTAGTTATGACGTTTAGTTGATGGTGCCGTTGATGATAATGATGAGGTCTTTGTACGCCGTTGTTGTTATTGTTTACACTACACAACTACAGTGTGTGTGAGTGAGTGGCTGTGTTTGACCGTGTTCTTCTCATAAGGCGGCAAACGAACTATAGGCGGCCGACAGTACAAACC
>NW_026874369.1:0-16312 GCF_032173495.1 Musca vetustissima
ATACTGCAACTGAGTTACAGATCACAAGTCCGTCCGTTGTGTAGTTTAGCCACAAATCAGGAAGGAACATAAAAAAATCTCGTTGGCTTCAACCTATTTTCACCCATTTTTTATACCCTCCACCATAGTATGGAGGGTATATTAATTTTGTTTTTCCGTTTGTAACACATCGAAATATTCATTCTTGATCAGCGTAAAATTCTATGACGATATAGCCATGTCCGTCTGTCTGTTGTAATCACTCTAGCGTCTAAATGAATTGAGATAGATCGCCAAAATTTTGCATAGAGTCGTCCTTCGTCAAGTTCGAAGATGGGCTTTATCGGTCCATGTTTAGGCATAGCTCCCATATAAGGGTACCCCCCAATTTTCGGTATTTTGAGGTTCTTGAACGCATTTTTCAACCGAACTCGCTGAAATTCGGTACATTGGGTTCTTATTGGGTACCAAATTTCCCCATTAATAATTATAAATATGGGTCCATATTTTAGGATAGCCCCATATAAGGGTGCCCCCAATTTTGCGGTATTTTAGGGTTCTTGAGCGCGGTTTTCAAAAGAATTCGCTGAAATTCGGTACTTTGAGTTCTTATTGAGTAGCAAATCTCTATACTAAAAATTATAAATATAGGTCAATTTTTTCGGGTAGCACCCATATAAGGGTACCCCCCAATTTTCGGTATTTTGAAGTTCTTGAGTGCGTTTTTCAACCGACTTCGCTGAAATTTGGTACTTTGAGTTCTTATTGGGTAGCAAATCTCCCCACCAAAAATTATAAACATAGGTCCTTTTTTTCTGATATCCCCCATATAAGGGTACCCCCCAATATTCAGTATTTTGGGGTTCTTGAGCGCGTTTTTCAAGCGAATTTGCTGAAATTTGGTATTTTGTAGTCGTATATGGTAACAAATCTCGCTACCAAAAATTATTAATATTCACCCCATTTTAGGGGTAGTCCCCATATAACTCCCATTTTTATATTAAAATAGTTAGCTAATTTGTTCCGTGTTGGGGTTATCCCCATATAGCTATATTCCACCATCGAATGGGGGATATTCTGTAGACGAAATTTTCAGTTTATACCCTGCATGGTATGGAATTCTAAAACGATTTAGTCGATTTAGCCATATGTTATATCGACATAAAAACTGGAACGAGAGGTTTGAGAATGAGCTATATCGACCCGCATTTAGGCCCAGGTCCTATATAAAACATATTTAGCGTGATGCACGGTATTGGGATTCAAAACTAAATTATTAGCTTGGAACTTGAGCTATATCGGGCCTTAATTAGGCATAACCTATTATGTAATGGACACACCAAGTATACGCTAATTCCTACACAATGTTGTCAATATTGGTTCCGTTTTAGTACGCCTCATAGGATTTTGTACGCATGCTTCACCCTACTATGTCAACATTTTGGGGTTCTGAGATTTTAGGGAAAACCCCACTGAAATTGCTGAAATTACTATTTGGTTTACAACAATCGATGGGTATGTTCCCTATATTTTCATTTCAAAAAAATTTCAGTAATTCTATGGTGGAGGGTATCCAAAGTTCGGCCCGGCCGAACTTAACGCTTTTTCACTTGTTTTATATTAAAATAGTTATATGATTTGTTCCGTGTGTTGCGGTTGGGTAGTCGTTACGGGGAATAGTCAATTTTTACCCTACAAAGACTATTTAGCCATCTGTTGCAAGCATTCCGCCTTCTAAAGGTATTGTGATAAAAGAAACCTCAAACATGACGATAATGAAATATCGTCACATTTAGGCGTCTGCTCAATATAGCGATACCTCCTGAAGGAAATAATTGAGATAAACAATTAAAATATTGGGTTCAATATTGGCATATACCCGTTATATATAAATCTGAACCGATTTTCACGAAACTTAGCACATATAATTCTAGACTAAGTTCAGTACGCTATGACAAATTTCATGCAAATATATATATGACAGGTATATCTAAATTTGAACCGATTTTCACGAAACTTAGTGCATCATTATTCTAGACTCAATTCAGCACGCTATGACATTAGTTAAATTTATTGCGTGTGTGCTATAGCTTCCAATGTAACGATCAAAATCCGTATATGGCGATATATATCTCTTACCCAGAAAAATTGTTTATGCAGGTACGAATAAAACCAGTAAGGAAAGTAGTAAAGTCGGACGGGGCCGACTATATGATACCCTTCACCACTATGGGTATATTAAACCGGACTCTTAACATAAAATTGGATGAAAAAAAAATATGTGATATTTATCTAAATGTGAATCTACCTAGATCTATTCATAAAGTATGTCAATCGACTTCAAAAAAATATAAATAGAAAACGAAACTACGTAATTCTATGCTCAATTTTGTACGTTGCTCAAAATTTGATGTCAATCTGACTAACATGAGGAGTTTGATGCCCAATTTACTTGAAATTGGGCGAAAATATATATGGAAGATCTATCCAAATATTAAGCGATTTCAAACAAACCTGTCACAGGTTAGGTTATACTAATTTCAGAACTTTACTATCAGCCCATTGGTTCCATGGTGCGTCAATTACTTAAAATCAATCTATAATAAAAGGGAGCTATATCTAAATTTGGACCGATTTTCACGAAACGAGGCAGACATCACTTTAAGCTCAATTCAGTACGTTATGCCAAATTTCGTGCAAATCGAAAGATATATAGCGACTTTGTTGCACCATTTACCGGAAATCGGACGAAACAATATGTGGGAGCTATAAACAAATCTAGACCGATTTTCTCGAAACTTGGCAGACATCACTCTAGGCTCAATTTAGTACGTTATGCCAAATTTCGTGCAAATCAAAGGATATGTAGGGACTTTGGTGCACCATTTACATGAAATCGGACGAAACTTTATATGGGAGCTATATCTAAATCTGGACCGATTTTCTCGAAACTGGGCAGACATATTTCTAGGCTCAATCCAGTACGTTGTGCCAAATTTCGTGCAAATCGAAAGCTATATAGGGACTTTGGGGCATCATTTACATGAAATCGGGGAAACTATATATGGGAGCTATATCTAAATCTGGACCGATTTTCTCCAAACTTGGCAGACATCACTCTAGGCTTAATTCAGTACGTTATGCTAAATTTCGTGCAAATCAAGAGATATATAGGGACTTCGGGGCACCATTTACATGAAATCGGACGAAACTATATATGGGAGCTATATCTATATCTGGACCGATTTTCACGAAACTTGGCAGACATCATTCTAGACTTAAGTGATTAGGCTGTACCAAATTTCGTGCAAATCGAAAGATATATAGGGACCGTTTACATTAAATCGGTTAACTATATAGATATGGGAGTTATATCTAAATCTCAACCGATTTTTCCCAATTTCAATAGGATTCGCCGATTTTCACGAAACTTGGCAGACATCATTCTAGACTCAATTCAGTACGTTAGGCCAAATTTCATGCAAATCGAAAGATATAAAGGGACTTTAGGGGCACCATTTACATGAAATCGGAAGAAACTATATATGGGAGCTATATCTAACTCAGGACCGATTTTCTCGAAACTTGGCAGACATCACTCTAGGCTTAATTCAGTGCGTTATGCCAAATTTCGTGCAAATCAAAAGATATATAGGAACTTTGGGGCACCATTTACATGAAATCGGACGAAACTATATATGGGAGCTATACCTAAATCTGGACCGATTTTCTCGAAACTGGGCAGACATCACTCTAGGCTTAATTCAGTACGTAATGCCAAATTTCGTGCAAATCAAAAGATATATAGGGACTTTGGGGCACCATTAACTGAAATCGGACGAAACTATATATGGGACCTATATCTAAATCTGGACCGATTTTCTCGAAACTTGGCAAACATCACTCTAGGCTTATTTCAGTATGTTATGCCAAATTTCGTGCAAATCGAAAGATATATAGGGACTTTGGGGCACCATTTACATGAAGTCGGACGAAACTATATATGGGAGCTATATCTAAATCTGGACCAATTTTCTCGAAACTCGGCAGACATAATTCTAGGCTCAATCCAGTATGTTTTGCCAAATTTCGTGCAAATCGAAAGCTATATAGGTACTTTGGGGCATCATTTACATGAAATCGGACGAAACTATATATGGGAGCTATATCTAAATCTGGACCGATTTTCTCGAAACTTGGCAGACATCACTCTAGGCTTAATTCAGTACGTTATGCTCAATTTCGTGCAAATCGAAAGATATATAGGGACTTTGGGGCACCATTTACATGAAATCGGACGAAACTATATATGGGAGCTATATCTAAATCTAGACCGATTTTCACGAAACTTGGCAGACATCATTCTAGATTTAAATGATTAGGCTGTACCAAATTTCGTGCAAATCGAAAGATATATAGGGACCGTTTACATTAAATCGGTTAAATATATATATGGGAGCTATATCTAAATCTGAACCGATTTTTCCCAATTTCAATAGGGTTCGTCCTTGGGCCGAATAAGTGACCTGTGCCAAATTTCATCCAATTCGGATCATAAATGCGACCTGTACTTTGTTTACAATTTAACATGGACAGACAGACGGACGGACGGACGGACGGACATGCATAAATCGACTTAGAAAGTGATTCTATGCATATTCTCAAAAGGAACCATGGGTCTATCTCGTTTCCTTTTGCCTGTTACAAACATATGCACAAAGACATAATACCCTGTACCACAGTGTGATGAAGGGTATAAAAAGCAAAAAGAAAAACAAATCTGAAATACTGAAAATTATTTCTTAACAATATTGTTAAGGCAAGACAACGTTTGCCGGGCCCGCTAGTATATATAGGAAGTGATGCAAATGTGGTATAGTTTGGTAATGTGGTATAGGCACTTTTTTTGTAAACTGAAAATTTTAGAATAACTGAAACATGTTTTATAGTTTTCTGTTCTCAAAAAAATAAGATAGCAATGATCTGTTTAATTTATTTAACTCACGCTGAGAATCAGTAGCAAAAATTAAATTTTTCATGAAATTGACATTTTTCGGTTGATTTTTTGTTTTACAGATTTATTTTAATCTTTATTATGAAAGCATTAAAATAATCAGTAAGTACTAAAAATCAAATAATATGAGCGATTGCACCACATATTTACCAATTTAAGAAAAAACTAGACAATTATTCAGTGAACACAAGTGCAGGTAATGTGGTATACCTGGAGTCTGTATGAAAAAAAGCCAGCACAAGACAAAATTTCATTACTATTTGAAACGTTTGTTCTCTACGAGCGCCTACCATGCATCATAAGGATGAAAAACAAAGGTTTTGGGATTTTAACTACTTCTCCGTAAAAAAATTAAATATTGCCATGTGTAGACATTATTATATAATATTAATTTTTATTACTCAACGTATCCGTTAAAAATATCAACAGGCATAAATCTCGAGCTAATTCACATTCATTAATAACAATAAATTATATAAGTTATCAATTGGAAGTGAAAATTATACTATACCACATTAACATCCACATGGTATACCACATTACCTACACTTTTTTAAAAATCACTTTTAATGGAATTTCAAATATTTTCTCAAATATCTCTTAAATTGTTAGAATAATATTATTTTAAAATTGATACATGGAAAGACAACACATGTAGCTTGTTAAGTGTAAAATTTCAATTTAATCGAATAAAAAATAAAAATTTGGCAATCTAAAAACAAATGGGTATACCACATTTGCATCACCTCCTATATATATATATATATTCATCAGATTTTATGTAAATGGTGCACCAAAGACTCAAAGTTAGACCGATTGACACAACATTTTGCAGAGCGTACTAAATTAGATCCAGATTGATGTATGCGAAGTTTTGTTGAAATCGATTCAGACTTAGATTTAACTCCCATATATATTTTCGATTAATGGTGCACCAAAGACCCAAGTTAGGCGGATTGACACAAAATTTTGTACAGCATATTGAAGTTAATGTTGTCTAACGTGTGTCAAGTTTTGTTGAAATCAGTTCAGATGTGAATATATGTCTCATATATTTTAGTCCGGTTTTAAGAACCCAAAGTATGCCCGATTTGCACACAATTTGCGCATCTTACTGAAGTTAGTGTAGTCTCACGTGTGACATGTTTCGTAGAAAACGGTTCAGATTTAGATATAATTTCCATAATTGTTTTAAAGTAAAGGGTGCACCAAATGTAAATGGTTTTTTATAGTCCAATAATGAATTACGAAATTTAATATTGTAATATATTTTATTTTTTTTTTTTTTGCATTTTTCGTTACTAATTTAATTTTTAGTACGTCTTATGAAATAGGAAACTACTGTAATATAATTTCAATGTTAAATTTCAAAATTGATTTCATGACTTAGTCTCATAAGATGACATTTGAGAATAGTCAATCATCCACCCTCTCACTCTTTGACATTCTCTTAACAAGGGCTTGAGTCAATTTATTTCAATCAAGTTCAATGAAAAGCTAAGAAAATTATTTAGTTCACTTTCGTTCAGTTATAGAAAGTCTTCTAAATTTACAAAAACTCTTTCAAGAGTTTGTGGTAATTTTGAAAAAGATACATAATTAGTTTCTTCTTCAGTGGCGAATATGCTATTGTTCAGAGAATAGAAAATGCTGTGGGGAAATTGTCCCTGTCCTTAGCTTTTATTTTATATAAGTTGCTAGAAAAGTTATGTTTGAACATTGAAGCGATTGAATTAAGCTGCCTTGTTGTTATATTTTTATTGGTTCATAGCATAAATAAACAACTAGGCAACAACAAATTCATAGTGTTTTATATCAACAGTAATGGAAACGAATTGTGGGCATAATTAATATGTATGCCATAAATTTCCCTCGTCTTGACATTTATGACTTTTTCATTATATCACCAACATATTATTTCTCATTTCCTTTTCAACGTTCTTGGAATTGCGAGTACAAATTGGCTAATTGAAAACTTTAGTTTTACGTTGTTTTTACGTCATTGTCGACAATAGTAAAATGTGTACATTTTTAGCTTCTGTGTAATATGAAAGAATGAACTTTCTTATGTAGAGCAAAATTTATGTATTGGAAGTGCGTAACGGAATATTGCACAATATTTAAAAATTGGATTTTTAAAAGAAACCTGATTAGTTAAATAGATTTTTGGCAGAATTTAGTTTTGACACGGATTTTTAGTATTTATAAGTGTGGATTTTATTAATTTTTTTCACTTTGCCTAATAAGGTGTTGTGTGTTTTGGAGGAAATTGGGCAATTTTCACCATTCTTGTAACTCGTTGCTGTAGTTGGTCTTCCCATTTAAGATTCATGGCTAGGAAGGCTCCCAGATATTTCATATTCCTATCTCTGGTAGTTATGTGGTGTAGACTTCTATCTACATTTACAGTGTACCCTTTCTTGTGGAAGGTGGTTTTCCCATTTAAGATTCATGCCTAGGAAGGCTCATAGGTACAGGGACCCATCTGGCAACGCCTTAACTTTTGACAGAGATGTCACATCGCTTAATGACATACCGCGTCAGTACAAGCAGATTTTTACCATGAATCAATACACGCCTCGCGAGCGCCCTGAAATAGTTGAAATTTACATTCAACAGAAGAAGTCAATTGTGAAAACTCAACGTGCTTTTAAAACATTAAAATATGTAAGAAGTGCGCCTTCTAAGAACACCATTAAGAGTTTATACGAAAAATTTTAGACTGGTAAGGCTCTTTCTAATCCGAAGAGGCCATATAAAAGTCGACCAAGGCGATCGGCCGAGAATACCGCTGCCGTACGAGCCAGTGTTGAGAGGTCCCCAAGAACATCCAAAAAACGCCGTTCTCCGCAGTTGGGCATGGCTCGGTCCACTTTACAACGATTATGGGAACGTAAATAAGCAAAATTGCCGTTTTTACGCCACAAGAAGTGCTTCTTCATGGCGAAATGTCACAGTTTGGTGCGGCGTTAGTGCGAAAACGGTCCTTGGGCCGTTTTTCTTCCAAAATGAAAATGGCCATGCTGTTACCATCAATTAGGAGCGTTATCGCGACATGATGACCAATTTTGTGATGCCAATTATTCGCCGAAAGCGTATGAGGCAGTTCTGGTTTCAACAAAACGGCGCTCCACCGCACACAAGTAGCATAACAATCGATTTTCTGAAGAATTTGTTTCCGGGCCGTTTGATGCCGAAAAGTGGTGATTTGGACTGGCCACCGCGTTCGCCCGATTTGACGCCGCCTGACTTCTTGTGGGGATATTTGAAGTCAAAGGTTTACGTTAATAAGCCAAGGACCGTAGAAGAGCTCATGGACAACATTCGTGAAGAAATAGCCGCTTTTCCGGCCGAAATGTTGGCAAAAACGATGGAAAATGCAGCAAAAAGGGCACAATACGTCATCAACGCCAGAGGCGGCCATTTGAGAGCTATCATATTCAAAAATTTATGTAAACAAATCTACTTGGAACAAATTAACAGCCTGTTTTTGTAAAATTCCAAACGAACGAATTCGAGTGACTTACGACCAAACCTTTATTTATGTTTATAAATGTTTTCTGATTCAAAACAAAAATAAATGACATATTTTTCAAAACCAAGGAGTTTGGTCGTAAGTCACTCGAATTCGTTCGTTTGTAATTTTACAAAAACAGGCTGTAAATGATTAACATTGCAAGCAGCCAAATTTTTATTTTTTTCTTTGATTAAAAAAAAAAACATTGGTCCGTCGAATATGGGCAACCCTGTATTTGATATTCCTATCTCTAATAGTTATGTGGTGTAGACTTGGTGTAGAAGATGTTTTCGCTTAAAATGGTGAGAAACTTTTTTTTGTATATTTTGCTATTCATTCATCAATCAGAGGTTCTTCTGATCTTGCCTCTCTTATAACCCTTACAACTGTATCGATATGTTCTGTGGAAAGTGAACTTTCAACAGAAGCTTTATAAAGGTTTAATGTGAGTATTTGATAGGATCTTCTTGATTTTTGAAACATCGTCTACACGACGCTCTATTTGTTAAATCTTGAAATTATTATTTTTTTTTGTACTAATATATTCTAAAACATCATCTCATATGGATTAAAAATCTAAATTTATCCATTCGTTTTTAACATTTTCGGTATATAGACTAAGAGTTTTTGAGAGAGAACTTTTAGACTGAGAAACTGTCTGAAAACAAAGGTAAAGGAACGTCGGGTAATGGGGACTAAACTTTCCTTTGTATACCCTTCACCACACTGCGGTGCAGGGTATTATGCCTTTGTGCATATATTTGTTACAGGCAAAAGGGAACGAGATGGACACATGGTTCGAATTGAGACCATGCATAGAATCACTTTTAGAGTCGATTTATTCATGTCCGTCCTTCCGTTTGTCCGTGTTAAATTGTAAACAAAATACAGGTTGCCTTAATGATCCGAATTGAATAAAAATTGGCACAGCTTATTTATTTTGCAAGGACAAAACTCTGTCGAAATATATTTTCGTCCAAATTAAAATAAATGGTACACCAAAGACCCAAAGTTTAGCTGGTTGACAGAAAACTTTGGACAGCGTACTGAATTAGTTCCAGATTGATGTTTGCGATGTTTTGTTGAAATCGGTTTAGATTTAGATAGAGCTCCCATATATAATAACTTCCGATTTAATGTAAATGGTACACCAATACCCAAAGTTAGGGCGAATGCCGCAACATTTTGGACAACGTACTAATGTTACTATAAACTAACGGGTGTTAAGTTTTGTTGAAATCGATTCAATTGTAGACAATTTCTATATTCCGAATGAATTGAGCAAATTCGATTCGATGTTCTAATGGCACAAACATAAGAGAATAGGAAATGAAATGAAACATAATAAAAAAACAAATTAAAGTAACAATTTTGTCACCCAAATAGAAATCATGACACTATCCGATAATATTCCAATAACGACAATATTGACAACCACCACAACTTGGCAACAAAAATATTTATGAAAATAAGGCCAAAATTGTTATACTAACACTTCGAACGACACAACAACAGACATTAGCTATAAACCGAAAGGAATTATATATAATATATATAATTATCGAAGGAAACCCGAATATTATTTCTGATGAGATGGCCCCACTTTTGTGGCAAATAAAAAAACATAATGAAAACATTTACATGAATGATAATTCGCCCTAAAAAGGCATAAAGCGCAAAAATTCAGCTTGAGCCCGGCTGGGATTTGAACCATGTTTCCCATGGCATCTATTGGTTGTTGCCCGGCGCCTTAGCGTTCAAAGCCACCTCCTTACCTTTCTAAGGTTGCACAACATGCAGTTGTATTCCATTGAAGAAAAATATTGTAGTCTGTATGGAAAAAAAGTCAGTCACTACAAGAAAAATCTGGTCTGAAAAGGAATGTTCTGGTGTGATGCTAAATGTCCGCAACTTGACAAGGTTGAATTTAATTCGTAGATGCAATTTCGCAACAATATTCAACATAAATACAACTTATCAAGTAACGACATTTATAAGCCACATTGTCCAATATGCTTGATGAGCCGCTTAACCAACGGCGAAACGCGTGGCATAATGGTGGGAATGTAGTATCTCTCTGGCTTTTCTTTTCATTGCAAATTCAATCATGTAGCTCATCTCGAAATAGAAATTAATAAAAAACAATTTGGAACTATCAAAAATATGCATGAGCATTAAAGTTACAAAAAACTTCAGCCTTATGGCTAATAAGGATATATACATTTTAATATGGCAAAAATGTGACTCATCGAAATATTAGTTTTAGACCCCATGTTTGTTTGGACCAAAACCGTTTCAGATCATTTGGAGTCGATTTACAAATGTCCGTACGTCAGGCTGGCCGTCTGGTATAGTTCAAGTATGAAGATGGGGATTATCGGTCCAGTCCTTCTTGTACCGCACCTACAAAATGGTTGAAATTGTACAAAAAATTAACTTTAAAATATCATACGAATGACATGTCCGATTCGAACCAAACACAACTTATTATCATTGCGAAGACTATATCAAGTCCACAAATGGTCAAAATTGTCAATATTTATAATTTCAATATCAGGCGAATGTCAGATTATAACCAAATCTTGCACAACGTATTATCTTTACCAGACCGAGGATGGGATCCGTCGAACCTCTTCTTCTAGTACGTCTCTAACCAAGGATCAATATCTTATAAGTTAGTAAATTATTTTGAAACGAATTGAAAAATAATAATAATTGATCAAAATTAAATCCAATAGCCACACCTCTTATAAAGCAAATTATAAACCCTCCGGTAACAACAACTGACTCCTTTTTACTTGTTTTTTACATATTTAAAATTCTTAAATACAAGAAAAACTCCTACAACATAGCTCCCTTAAATCGCCAACATATTCTTAATAACATTCCACATAATAAAGCATAACAACTTTTTTTAATGGTTTATGTAATAATATTTTATATTTTTCTTTTCATATAACAAACAAAGATTTTCACATACAAACAAAAAATTATTATGTTGGTCTGTGTCTTTCTATCGTCACCCACATAACCACAAACACCTAACAATTATTCACAGGAAGACACAAATTATATTATTTTCATATACAGTCATAAAATTCTTATAACTTGACTTATTTTGAAAAATGTGTCAACGCATTTTGGATGGATTGGAAAAAATAAGACATAAATTTTTCTTTAAGGAGCAGCATTATTTAAACTTTATAAATCTTTATAATAATGATTGTGACGTTTTGTACATTTGGAGTGCACTATGATATGGTTCATCTACTACGTTTGAAAATATCTTACATTGCTGTGATCATCAACTCGCTGTCGTCGTTTTAATGAAAAGGTTTTCGGGCAGCATTCACTTCGCACACTGCAATATCAATCATACATCATAACCATATAATTGGTTATTATCTATCGTGATTGATACTTTATTCCAAGTGTAGGCATAGCCCCCATTTAACTGTGGTATGTGTGATATGTGGTATTTTCTGGATTTTGGACACATTTTTTCGACCAAATTTAAAGTAAATTAAAAAGTAAGTAGATATTTTTGGAGACAAATCTTCCTACAGAAAATTATTTCGTTACACATCAAGGTATATCCCCATCGATCACTTTTATGAAAACTGGCACAGTTCATTTATTTGGCCCAAGGACGAATCCTGTTGAAATGAAATGGAATGTATATTCTCTCCGATTGTATGCAATTGGTACACCAACTTTTGTCCAATTGCAATGACATTTTGCATATCATACAGAATTAGTTCTAGAATAATATCTGCCAATCTTTATAATTTATTTTGATATTAGTGTTCACCAAAGTTCCAAAGATTGTCCGATTGACACACAATTTCACAATGCACCGTGCTGTATGCAGAATGGCGTGTGTAATGCTTGCTTTAAATCGATCCATACATAATTTGATAGATTTACTTCCCTAATCATTTAAAGTTCGTATCACATGTTTAAATATTGCAATGGTCCAAATTGAATACATATTTTAAAGATAACTTTCTTATATTTAAAAATGTGTAAAATCGTCTATTTTAAAAACTCTTAGATGGGTAAAAAATAAATGTATTTATTTATGAACATAAAATATTTGTACGACATTAATAAACTTAATTTAACATTTAATGACATAACATTTTCCATTAATTAATATATTTATTCTATTATACATCGATTTTATAATTATTGAAGTCATTTGGTGTGATAGAATTCCATATTTCACTAATTTTTCCTTCAGTTATTTTTCAATTGGATTTATAAAACCAGTGAGCGGAGTAGTATAGTCGGACGGGGCCGACCATATGATACCCTACACAACTACCACGAAAAGCAAACTTTCTGCGGTTCTATATTCTGAGCCTGGGCAATATTTCGTGATATTTGCACCCTTTTTATCGATTACAGATCAACAACTCCAATTTTTAAGCCTAGCATATTTTCCAAAATATTTTTCTTGAAGTGATTTTTTACGCCATAAAATAAAAAATAGGTCACGTTAGGTTTTGGTTGATTTGACCCTCGATATTGACCGATCATAATCTAACATGCCGCTATAGGTATTTGGTCAGATCCCCTTCACCTTGTAAAATATGCGATTATATATATGAGGCAATTATTATATGCAGAACATATAATAATTGCCTCAGGAGCGACTAGAAAATCTGACAAAATTAAAGTTTTCGGTTCAATGCACACCCTTAATGAAATCTCAACTTCACCGAAAAGTATAGGCGTCGTCCTTGACCATAATCGGAACTTCATGTACAATTTCAAAGCGATCAACGAGACATTTCCGTCCTCTAATGGAGTAATAGTAATACTATGCACATAGTCACCTTTACCTAATTACGTATAACTTCCACATCAGAGTACATACAGCCATATAATTGGTATCAATTTGAAGGTCAACAACTCCTCTTGGATATACTATCAATTTCTAGGGTATATGTCCTTCAGGAGCAAGTTTATACGCCCAGAAACAAACAGGAATTCTTATTATTTGGCCCTATCCCCTTCTCCATGTAAAATTTCACGATGTTCGGACCATAACTGCGGCCTCTGGAGCGACCAGAAAAACCGAAAAAATTTGTATTTGGTCCATTTCATCCCCTAAATATTAACCGATCTTTACCAAAACAATAGGGGTCTTCATTGGCCAGAACCCATCCTACATGCAAAATTTCGTGAAGATTGGTCCATAACTGTGGCCTGTATCGTGTATACACATTATAATGGACAGACGGACGGACACACATGTCTAGATCGGCTCAAGGTGGGTCTAGGACCAATATTTCGCGGCGTTGCAAACTTTTGGGGCTGCACAAAGCTATAATACCCTGACAACATAGTTGTGTAGGGTATAAATATTTCCACTTAAGGTATGATGAATTATCACGCCGGATTATAAACCTCACCAAGAGCGATGTTTTACTTTTGGGTATGGAAAGGTATGATGAATTACCACGCCGGATTATAAACCTCACCAAATAGCTACACCCGGATGAGCTAGTTGACTTCCCCCGTTTAGAAGAAATGCCAAATTCAAATAAAAACCAGTAATAAATAGTTCAAAAGTCGGTCGGGGCGACCCCTCACCACTTTGGGTACATACAAGAGATATAGAATATAGAATAGGCATGACATCTTTGGAGGACCATTGAAATGGAATAGGACCAACATAACTGCGTGAAGATGTTTGATAGGCATTTGAACTAAATTAAAACAACCCATACACATACAAACCTGTAGTAACTTCAATACGGAATGCAGAATTTTGTGTCAATCGGAAAACGTTGACTGTATAGTGCTCCATTTACATAAAATCGGACGAAAGTATTTATGAAAGCTATATCAAATTCTGTACCGATTTCAAGAAAATTTCGCATACATCAATGCACTTAATTCAGTACTCTGTGCAAAATTTTGTCTTAATCAAACCAAAATTGGGAATTTGGTGCACTATTTACAAAAAATCGTACGAAACTATATATGGGAGCTATATCTAAATCATAAAACTTGACATATATCAATCTAGACCTAAATTTGGTGCGCCATTTACATAAAATCGGACGAAACTATATATGGGAGCTATATCTAAATTTGAACCGATTACAACAAAACTTCGCATACATCAATCTAGACCTAATTCAGTACTCTGTGCAAAATGTTGACTCATGGGACCAATATTGGCAGTATGATGTTCCATTTACAAAAAATGTACTAAAATCTAACCGATTTCATCAGTCTATAAAATCGGACAAATATTGGGAGTTTGGTGAACCAATTACTAAAAATCGGACGAAACTTTATATTATTTCTACAGTAAATGTATCTGATTTTATTTAATTTATTTTTCTCTTCATTGCCAAAAGGATTAGAATTTTTATACCCTTCACCACACTGTGGTACAGGGTATTATGTCTTTGTACATATGTTTGTAACAGGAAAAGGAAACGAGATAGGCACATGTTTCCTTTCGAGAATATGCTTAGAATCACTTTCTAAGTCGATTTATGCATGTCCGTCCGTCTGTCTGTCTGTCTGTCTGTGCATGTTAAATTGTAAACAAAGTACAGGTCGCATTTATGATCCGAATTGGATGAAATTTGGCATAGGTCACTTATTCGGCCCAAGGACGAACCCTATTGAAATTGGGAAAAATCGGTTCAGATTTAGATATAGCTCCCATATATATATTTAACCGATTTAATGTAAACGGTCCCTATATATCTTTCGATTTGCAGGAAATTTAGTACAGCCTAATCATTTAGGTCTAGAATTATATCTGCCAAGTTTCATGAAAATCGGTCCAGATTTAGATATAGCTCCCATATATAGTTTCGTCCGATCTCATGTAAATGGTGCCCAAAGTCCCTACATATTTTTCGATTTGCACGAAATTTGGCGCAACGTACTGAATTAGGTCTAGAATGATGTGGGTTACGTTTCCAGAAAATCGGTCCAGATTTAGATATAGCTTCCATATATAGATTCGTCCGATTTCATGTAAATGGTGCACCAAAGTCCACATATATCTTGCGATTTGCACGAAATTTGGCATTACGTACTGAGTTGCGTCTAGATTGATGTCTGCCAAGTTTCGTGCAAATCGGTCCAAATTTAGATATAGCTCCCATATATAGTTTCGCTCGATTTCATGTAAATGGTGCACCAAAGTCCACATATATCTTGCGATTTGCACGAAATTTGACATTACGTACTGAATTGAGTCTAGATTGATGTCTGCCAAGTTTCGTGCAAATCGGTCCAAATTTAGATATAGCTCCCATATATAGTTTCGTTCGATTTCATGTAAATGGTGCACCAAAGTCGACATATATCTTTCGATTTGCCCGAAATTTGGCATAACGTACTGAATTGAGCCTAGAGTGATGTCTGCCGTGTTTCGTGAATATCGGTCTAGATTTAGATATAGCTCCCTTTTATTATAGATTGATTTTAAGTAATTGACGCACCAAGGAACCAATAGGCTGATAGGAACAAAATGTTCTGAAATGACTATAACCTAACCTGTGACATGTTTGTTTGAAATCGCTTAATATTTGGATGGAGCTTCCATATATACTTTCGCCCGATTTCAAGTAAATTGGGCATCTAACTCCTCATGCAGTGAGATTGACATCAAATTTTACACAACTTACAAAATTGAGCATAGAATTACGTAGTTGTGTTTTCTAGAAGTACAGACATAGCCCAACGGATGGATGACCTATTTATATATGTTTGAAGTCGATTTACATACTTTATGGATAGATCTAGGTAGATTCACTTATAGA
>NW_026874370.1:0-16122 GCF_032173495.1 Musca vetustissima
GGCATGGCAATTTTCCATCGTAACCATAGGCTAAAATTCATGTAAAGAAAATATTTTTTGACTCCATCATAACCAAGGCGTGGATTTATAAAGAAAATATTTTTAACCCCATCATAACTAAGGCGTGGATTTATAAGGAAAATATTTTTGACCCCATCTTAATCATAGGCTTGGATTTTATAAAGAAACTATTGTTAACCCCATTATAACTAAGGTGTGGATTTATAAAGAAAATATTTTTAACACCACGGTAGTCATATATCATACAGCGTATGAGTAATAACTGTACCTAAACGTCCTATTTTATTGGTGGTAATTTGTCTTTATTTTTATTTCTTAGTTCCCATCGTAGCCTAACCATAGGCGTGGATTTTATAAGGAAAACAATTCTGAATTTATTTCTTTGCCTTGTGCAATGTTGCGTATGAGTACTGTCAATACTAATACGCCCGAATGGCCCCATAACAAATTTTAATTTCTTAAGCAAACATTTAATATTTTTATATGAATTAATAAAAATTCTTTTATTATCAAAAATGGTAAAAGAAATATTTTTTCTATGAGAAACTGATTGAAATAAATTTTGTATGAAAGAAAACGTTTCGAATACAAATGTTAATTGCTTAGAAACTTAGATGCAGCCAAAAAGGAAAATTTGTTGGTGTTAATATTTTCTTTATTTTTAGTTTTTAGTTCTTAATTGTTTGTTTAGAATTTAGAAATGTGTAAAGAAGTGTGCATTCTTACAAGATTACATGAAAAGGTCCTGAAAGCAATGCTTCGTTTAATTGCTACAGCCTCTGATGAAACAATTCTATTGTTTATTCTCGAATTGTTGTTCTAGGCTACTGGCCTGCATTTCTTTTTATTTTTTTTTTTGGTTTTTCTTTTTATTTTAGAAGACGAAAAATAGAAAAAATCCTTGTCAAAATAATACGAAGAAAATGGTAGATTCTTTACAAGCAATTACTTTGTTAAATGCTATCGGTGTTTTCTTAGAATTCTAAAGTCCATTTAAAAGCTTGGGATTGTTTTTGGGGTTAAATATGGGAAAAAGGACTTAACCACGTAAAAAACGACAAATTGAAAGTTTTTCTTTGGAAAAGTATAAACAGCTGGAATTGAGAGATATGTGTCTTTTTGTAATGGAGGAATATTGAAAGGCAATATTTTGTCAATGATGAATTTATTTTTTGCCCGAAGGCGTGGATTTATTAAAGAATATTTTTTCCAAGGACCATCAAGGCGTGGATTTATTAAAGAATATTTTTCCAAGGACCATCAAGGCGTGGATTTATTAAAGAATATTTTTCCAAGGACCATCAAGGCGTGGATTTATTAAAGAATATTTTTCCAAGGACCATCAAGGCGTGGATTTATTAAAGAATATTTTTTCCAAGGACCTTCAAGGCGTGGATTTTGTTAAAATTATAAATTCTGCTGCATCGACAGACGATGCTGATGACCACCAATTAAATGAAACACGGACGATATGGTGTGTGTTGGCAGACTTTATTTCTTATACACAAACTTTACAACACTTTTAACACTGGCGAACACTTCGTAAGCTGACAGACGTTACTTTACAAACTGGCAATGGTTCTAAGTTACAACTCCTTATATACATGCAACACTAACTCTAGAAACATCTAAATCTAGATTATTCTTAGTGACTACTTTCGAGTGCTTTCTTTAATTCAAATAACCATTAGTTGTTTATTGTAACTGAACAATGTAGGGTTCTCTAATTTAAATATATGTGTTGCCACTTATGCGATCAATCACAATATTCAACACCCCTCCTCAACACATATATTTCTTATAAACTATATTTACATATATACATTACACATTTCATTTTATACATTGACTTACAATGTTACTCCTTAACATAGACATACTAAGTTCCTATTCACTGACTTACAGTTACATACACTTTGTAGACACACTACACTAATGACATATATAAGTGTTTTATATATACACCCTACATTCTATGTAGACACACTACATTTATATATACATATAATTCATAAATTCATTATAGGGCTTCTACAACATATTCATCAAATTTTATTCTTTTATAACCCTTTTTATTGGCTACCTGTTTCCCCTCCTTAATGGGACTTTTACAACTCTTCTTCCAATTAAAATTCAAATACTCTGTTGGTCTCTTGGGCGGGCTGTATAAATACATATTACCTATCTTTCTGGCGTACATCACTGTTTTGCCCTTCTCTATTATTTTTGCCCCTTTGTCATCGAACATCACGTCTGCCTTTTCCGCTACCCTGCCCACTGACAAAAAGTTACACTGCATCTCAGGTACATACAGCACATCGTTCAGCAAAACATTACATTCTTCTAACCGCACACTGCCTTTGCCCTTCGCTACAATTTTATGATCGCCAACCAAATTTATAACCTCATTATGATCTTCAATTTTCTCGAACAGTTCTTTGTTGCAGCATAAATGAATTGAAGCTCCGCTGTCGACACACCACACGCTGGAGTTCAATACGCTCTTGTTGTTGTCTGGCGGTTCTAACACTGAATATGTGTGCGCTTTCTTGTTGTTGTCTCTACACACTGCAGCGAAATGTCCTCTGCGACCGCAACTGTAGCACTTCACATTTTTGTTGTTGTACCTTCGCTTACTGTGCACGTTGTTGTTGCTACACACGAATTTTCTACACCTTTCTTTGTTGTTGCTGTATGACCGCTCACTTGCACTATCGTTGTTGTTACTCAAGAAATTTCTGCACCTTTCTTTGTTGTTGTACTCGAATTTTCTGGGCATATCTTTGTTGTTTTTGCCGTGCGACATAAACGCAATTTCTGCACTTTCTATGTTGTTGTTGTTGGTGGTCTTTCGTCGTTCACCTTCCTCTGCCAACTTTATCTTTAGAGTACTTAACTTCGGTAACTCATCTCTTGTTTCCAATGCCACCACAAAATTCTCGAAAGATTTCGGTAAACTTGCCAGAAGCATGATGACGAACAGCTCTTCTTGGAGCTCAATGCCCGTTTCTGCCAACTTGTCGACTAACGACGTGAATTCACATACATGGCGCTGAATCTCGTCATCTTCACCCATACGCATGGCCAGTAACCTTTTAAACAGGGTGACTTTCCTCACTGGACCTTTTGGTCTGTGCACTTCACGTAGAATATTCCATGCTTCGGCCGACGTTTTGCAACTTTTTATATAGGGTATCTGCCTCGGGGTGACACACAAAATGATTGTAGCCAGTGCCTTCTCATCTCTCTTTATCCAGATCTCATCCTCTTTTTGGGGCTTCTTATTTTTACCACTGACTATATCCCAGCACTCCTGGTGGATTAAAACTGCCTTCATAGAAACGCTCCAGGAGTCGTAGTTGGACTCATCCAACTTTTCAATGTTATATATTGAAGAACTCATCTTCTCTACGCTGCTGTTTCCAAATGCGTTTCTTTTACTTTGTTTGTTATTGACACACAATAACTTGCCTGCGCACACAGCTTCCAACAGTTCTCTGCTTTTCTGTTACCGACACACAGTAACAACGTTATCCGTTTGTTGACACACAACACTGGACTTCTCTTTACAGATTCCTTTGTCCTTTTGATCCTTCAGAGATCCTTAAGTTCTTCTGGGCAAAACGTTTTTCTCTCTCCTTTAGAGTCCTTCTGGGCCCATAACCTGTCGGAATTTAAAATTACTGGTGCATCGACGAACGATGCTGATGACCACCAATTAAATGAAACACGGACGATACGGGGTGTGTTGGCAGACTTTATTTCTTATACACAAACTTTACAACACTTTTAATACTGGCGAACACTTCGTAAACTGACAGACGTTACTTTACAAACTGGCAATGGTTCTAAGTTGCAACTCCTTATATACATGCAACACTAACTCTAGAAACATCTAAATCTAGATTATTCTTAGTGACTACTTTCGAGTGCTTTCTTTAATTCAAATAACCATTAGTTGTTTATTGTAACTGAACAATGTAGGGTTCTCTAATTTAAATATATGTGTTGCCACTTATGCGATCAATCACAATATTCAACAGATTTATTAAAGAATAATTTTTTCCAAGGACCATCAATGCGTGGATTTATTAAAGAATATTTTTTCCAAGGACCATCAAGGCGTGGATTTCTTAAAGAATATTTTTTCCAAGGACCATCAAGGCGTGGATTTATTAAAGAATATTTTTTCCAAGGACCATCAAGGCGTGGATTTCTTAAAGAATATTTTTTCCAAGGACCATCAAGGCGTGGATTTCTGAAAGAATATTTTTTCCAAGGACCATTAAGGCGTGGATTTATTAAAGAATATTTTTCTTTAAGTAGTCTTTTCTTAAATGTCGAAGTTCGCCGTTTAAATTTTCCTCAATATCCTTAACATTCTCATTACTTATACTTCGTTAAATGAGTATCTTTTGTCAAGAGCAGTCGTTTACATTGTTCAAGGAACTTGAAGCAACAATAAATTTGCCAAGGCAACCCCGTAAATACATATCCACCACATCAGCCACCCACACCTTCTTTAAGACATAACAAACTAGGTGTAGCAATCATCATCATCGGATATATATCCACATATCCTTATAAAACAAATACAATAGCAAATGGGAATGCCATTACAATGCCTTAAAGTTTGCCATTATTGTTGTTACAATCAATACACAATGGAAAAATCTTCCCCATCCTCGAAGATTCCATTTTCACCGACAATTACATTTGTATCGAACGAAAATCAATAGCTGATCGACAGACAAACGACATTGAAGTGGTAACTTGTAACATTTTAGCAGCCCATCAAGAGCTGGCAATAGAAACAATTTTTGTGAGTTTTAGTTTTTCTTTTTGTTCTTGTGAAGAGGACCTCGAATATGACACTTAAAGTTAAAGTGGATTTTTAAGTGGTAAACTTGTTTGGGATGGTGGGTAAGTAATAGTGAAAAAATGGAATAGCTCTTGAAGAGTCCTTGAAAAAATATTCTTGAATAAATCCACGCTTTGAGGAATCCTTGAAAAAAAATATTCTTTAATAAATCCACGTCCTTAAAAAAATATTCTTTAATAAATCCACGCCTTGTTGAGTCCTTGAAAAAAATATTTTTTAATAAATCCACGCCTTGTTGAGTCCTTGAAAAAAATATTTTTTAATAAATCCACGCCTTGTTGAGTCCTTGAAAAAAATTTTTTTTAATAAATCCACGCCTTGTTGAGTCCTTGAAAAAAATATTCTTTGATATATCCACGCCTTGTTGAGTCCTTGAAAAAAATATTCTTTAATAAATCCACGCCTTGTTGAGTCCTTGAAAAAAATATTCTTTAATAAATCCACGCCTTGTTGAGTCCTTGAAAAAAATATTCTTTAATAAATCCACGCCTTGTTGAGTCCTTGAAAAAAATATTCTTTAATAAATCCACGCCTTGTTGAGTCCTTGAAAAAAATATTCTTTAATAAATTTACGCCTTGTTGAGTCCTTGAAAAAATGATTCTTTAATAAATCCACGCCTTGAGGAGTCCTTGGAAAAAATATTTTTAAAAAATCCACGCCTTGAGGGCTCCTCGGAAAAATTATTTTCTAATAAATCGACGCCTCCAGGATCCTTGGGAAAAATTAGTCCTAGTACTTATTTTCCTAAATTTTTTGAAACAATTACTACATGTAATTAAATATTTATTTAAAAATTTCGAATAATACCAACAACAAATATTACTGCTATAACAAAAGTTATAATTTCAACCAGCATATATATATATATATATATGTGTGTTAGTGCATCTATAAAAATGTATTTTTCATTTTCCTCATTTGCTGATTTACTGGCGGTTCAAAGAATAGTAAATCGTCCTCCTTGCTATGCAGATTTCGATGAGTTTTCAACCAACAATAACAACATGGGGGAAAACTTTAACATTTGTTGTACAACAAAAATATTTTTCTTTGCAACACTTCACATAAACAATAACAACATAAAATTGTTGTAAAAGTTGTGGAAAAATATATTTGAGGAGCACTACGATGACGCAGTTTTCAATGAGAGAGATAAAGTACAGCGGGTACTCGACAAATACGGGGATTACAAATATTTTTTACAAGGATGTACATAAAGTTTTTTCCTTAAATATTTTTCAAGGTCCCAAGATAGGCGTGAATTCATTAAAAATATGTATCAAGAACTACAAATAGGCGTGGATTTTTTAAAAATGGTTTTCAAGGACTTATCAAAGGCGTGAATTTTTTAAAAATGGTTTTCAAGGACTTATCAAAGGCGTGGATGTTTTAAAAATGTTTTTCAAGGACCACTTGAAGGAGAATTTTTTAAAAATAAATTTTGGAAGGATTTTTCAAAAATATTTCCCTTGTCCCTTCGGCTTACCTGTACGTGTGTCTGTGCGATATATAAAAAATATTCTTGCTACAAAATAACTACTCACTGTGATATTTTCCCGCGTAAAAGATTCTTTATTCATTTTTTGCAGGAAATGAAGAAAAAAAAACCCAGTGAAACTTTTTCTTCGACTGAAAAACTTATTTTTGTTCTTTAAGAACTCGTGCGAAGTATTAGATCAAAGAACAAAAGAACCAACAACAGCAACAGCAGCAGCGAGCAGCAAATGGAGAAAAACAAACCATCAACTGCAAAATGGTAAGCAGTAGTTCGTGAGGAGAAAAAGTTTCGACAAAAATGTTTCAGTCAATGGGAAACTGCAAAAAGAAAATTTAAGAGGGGTAAGAAAGAAAATATAATGAGACGTAGTTGAGTATAGAAAAAGAAGAAACTGTCGGAGAAAAGTTCCAAGCAAATAAAAATAGAAGGTCATAAATTGGTAATGATGATGGTAAAGAGCGGTAAATAATTGCAATTAAAAATAGACAATATTTAAGAAGAGGAAACAAAATTTCAAGGACAATTGCAGATGGACCTGTTGAAAGAAGAAATGTGGGTCAATTGGAGGTGTAATAACTTGAATCGCTTGTGAGAATGAACCGTAATACCAACTTATTAGACTAATACTTTAAAAATACTGAAATGGGGGTATACAGGCTACGTCAGAACATTTGTTAGCCCATACACTTCGATTAAAAAATGCGGCTAGAAAGTTCAAAATAGTCACACCGAGGCGCGACAATTTTCGAAACATGGAACTATATTGAAAAATTTTTTTGAGGGTAAAAATGTATATTCTCTTCTGATTGAAAACTCGATTAACATCTCCTTCGGTCTGAACATGCGACTAGAATCTTTGAAATACTTGAAATTGTGACATCCTTATATAGTCGCCAGGTCAAAACTAAAATATATGAAAACATTTTACAAGAAAATCCTTTGATACATTTTAGTTGGAAAATTATACTTGTCATCATACTTTAACTTGTCGGTAGATCACCCGATTTGTCTACCGGTACTCAATTCACTCAGCTTGAGTGAATTATACAAGTCCATTTTATTTCTGTCATCAGTATGGACCACGACAGAAAATCGGAATAGACAATGCAACCGAACAGTTATGTTGGCACTATTTGAAACAGTCGATATCGTAAACGATGTCAAGCTTGTAGTGAAGTGCAGAAATGGGAAGGTGAAGAATCAGGGTGGAAAAATGAGCTCCTCAAAGAAGGATGTGTGTTTCTATCATCTGAGTAATATAAAAATATCCGACACTAAGAATACACCACATGAAAGCAAAGTGCAACAGAGTGTCTCCTTATGGCGCCAGTATACCATCAATATTAGGAAAGGAATGTATACCCGCCGTTATCGTTCGGAACATCCCTAATCTAGGATCTTGGCTTCTATTCTTCTTTGTGATTTGGAAAGAGATGTCTTGGGCAGGTCTTAACAGCATTAATACAGATCCAAACAAATGAACCATAAAAATGCAGAAAAGATTCTCTATGACCGGAACCAGATGAATAAACTGGACAATTTTGTACTTCTCGACTTCGGTGGCCAATTGTGTCATTTCATCAAGATGGAAGACTGTCCGGAAATTCTTCTATTCCCTTCAACTCCAACCGATTTCATTTTAGGAAAAGTAAGGTCCAATGACTCCACCAGACCATGAACTACACTATTATAAGCAGTTTTTGAGCGACGTGCTCAAGGTTTTCACATGACTATCGACTTTTTCTGCCCTACCCAAATAATGGTCAATATTTTGTATGACTATCAGATTCGAAGTAAACTTTGCAAAACCTTCTATTTTAACGAAGCCAGTATAAGAAATTAATGGGAAGATGAGATTAGTCGGTGCACTACTTCTAGTACTTCACCCACAAATGAACAAAAATTTTGAAATTTTACATCTCATATGTACATTGTAATATGCTATGATTAAGACCCATCGGACCACTCCCTCTGGCACCTCCCTCACAAATTGTCGAAATATTGAAAATGTGATATTCCAATAGCTAGAAAATCGAGGGTTCTTAAAATTAATGTCAAACCTAGTTCAAGTCAGAAGATATCTGTCGGGGGGACACTTCGTCTGGTATCTTCCTCATAACGGGTCAACATTCTGTACATTTTATATGAAACGAATGGAGTGTCCCATTTATAATATTGAATACTAATCTAATAGTGAATCCAAATTCGAAAATTTACAGACTTTAATATTTTTCCTAATCATAGATTAGTATATATAGGTTCACCATCTCAGGTACCTCCACCCACGATTCCAGACAGTCTATTACTACTGCGATGTTTGATATTAAAAATAGAATATATCGGTCTTGTTTTTCAACATAATTGTAAAATTGTAATTATCTCCAACATAAACTGGAGTATACATTAAATTTGTCTTTCCGTTTGCAACATCTTGAAATATTCATTTCCGACCACTTCATATAGGTCCACTTTTTATGATATCTCCCATATAACGGTACTCCCACTATTCGGAATTGAGTTTGGGCAAGATTTTCAACCAAGTTGGCTAAAATGTAGTATTTTGAATTCTCATTGGATAGCAAATTCCCTTATCGAAAATTGTCGATATCGCATCACTTTTGAGGATAGCCCATATAGTTTTACACCGAATTTGTTATGATTTAGTATTTGGAATTTCCATTGTATAGCACATCTCCTAACCAAAAATTATCGACATCGATCCACTTTTGAGGACAGTTCCCATATAATGCTACTCTTGACAAGTTTTTTAACCGAATTGGTTATACTTTAGTATTTTTTCGTCATTGGATAGTAAATCTCCTAACCAAAAATTATCGATATCGGTTAACTTTTCAGAATAGCCCCCATATACCGGTACCCTCACATTATGAGGTATTACGGATAGTTCTAACCAGTTTTCCAACCTAATTGGCTACATTTTAGTATTCTAAATCCACATTTGGTAGGAAATCTTTCTACAAAAAATATCGTTATCGGTCTACTTTGTAGGATAACCCACATTATTTGGTATTTTGGCGACTTTGTGCAGGTTTTTTAACGAAATTGGTTGTTATTTTTTTCACATTTGGTACCAAATCTTCCTACCAAAAATGTATGAAAGCATAATCCGGCATTTATGAACGTCCCGAACGATTACTGGTATAAAAACTTCGGAATGGCGGAATTAAACGATTTTTTTTATATTTTGGATGATTAGCCCCCACATAATTGTGAATCCATTATTCGGGGTATTGAGAGGTTTCAGCACGTTTTTCAACAGAATTGGTTTTAATTTGCTTTTCAGGTTGTCATATGCCTTGTTATTGATCCAATGAAATGGATTTTACCACCGATGTGGCTGTAATTTTGTTTAAAGGGTTCTTGAATGCTATAGATACACGTTTTGACATAGCTCTCATATAAGAAAGGTTTTAGATGCATTTTCCCTTTTGAGTGACTGTAATATGGCATTTGAGAGTAAAACGCAGTTTTGACATATCCCTCAAATGAAGGTCCCACACCATTTTCGATATTATTAAATTTTTGACAGAACTTTATTTTCCAAGTGGCTATATAGTATCTCGGGTTCCTGGAAAATAAAAAAGTTTATTTCAATTTTTTATACCCTTCACCACACTGTGGTACAGGGTATTATGTCTTTGTGCATATGTTTGTAACAGGCAAAAATAATCGAGATAGACCCATGGTTCCATTTGAGAATATGCATAGAATCACTTTCTAAGTCGATTTATGCATGTCCGTCCGTCCGTCTGTTTGTTGATGTTAAATTGTAAACAAAGTACAGGTCACATTTATGATCCGATTTGGATGAAATTTGACACAGCTCATTTGTTTGGCCCAAGGACGAACCCTATTGAAATTGGGGAAATCGGTTCAGATTTAGATATAGCTCCCATATATATTTTCGTCCGATTTAAGGTAAATGGTGCACCAAAGTCCCTATATAGCTTTCGATTTGGACGAAATTTGGCACAACGTACTAAATTAAGTCTAGAATAATATGTGCAAAGTTTCGTGAAAATCGGTTCAGATTTAGATATAGCTCCCATATATAGCTTCCCGCGATTTTAGGTAAATAGTCCACTAAAGTCCTTGGAAATCTTTTGACTTGCACGAAATTTGGCACAGCGTAATGAATAAGGTCTAGAATGATGTCTGCCAAGTTTCGTGAAAATCGGTTCATGTTTAGATATAGCTCCCATATATAACTTCGTCCGATTTAAGGTTAATTGTGTACCAAAGTCCCTATATATCTCTCGATTTTCATGAAATTTGGCACAGCGTACTAAATTAAGTATAGAATGATGTGTGCAAAGTTTCGTGAAAATCGGTTAAGATTTAGATATAGCTCCCATATATAGTTTCGCCCGATTTTAGGTAAATAGTCAACTAAAGACCCTGTAAATCTTTTGATGTGCTCGAAATTTTGCACAGAGTTATAAATAAGATCGAGAATGATGTCTGCCAAGTTTCGTGAAAATCGGTTCATGTTTAGGTATAGCTCCCATATGTATTTTCATCCGATTTTATGTAATTGGTGCACCAAAGTCCCTATATATCTTTCGATTTGCACGAATTTTGGCATAGGGTACTGCATTTAGTCTAGAATGATGTTGCTAAGCTCCGTGAAAAGATCCATAGCTAGGCCGATTGACACAACGTACTGATGTTATATAAATTAGTCTCTGGCAAGATTCCCTGAAAATGGTTCATATATAGATTTATAACAAAACGCGTCGTCTGTTAGGATACATATGTAAAATATACCCAAAGTGGTGAAGGGTATCATATAGTCGGCCCAGTCCGACTTTACTACTTTCCTTACTGGTTTTCAATATAGGTTAATATTTTAGAAAGCTCCAATACATATATCGCCCTTAATTTTCGGTATGTTGAAGTTCCTATCCCAGGTTTCAAAACTGAATGCATGTAATTGTGAACATTATTTTTTCAGAGCATGAACAACCTACTACCACATAGTGCAATAACGTAATCTCTATATAATAGTTCTTATCGATTTAAAGAATTTTGAATGGTGGAGGGTATAAAAAGTTCAGCTCGGTCGAACTTAACGACGGATTTGCTTGTTTTATACCCCTTGTTATAAGGGGGAGATTATAAAGAGGATTAAGTATATTAAAATCATGTATAAGCATAAAAGTATGCACCACATTTAAAATAAAATACAGCTTTAAAACACAATTAAAACCAGTGAGCGGAGCAGTAAAATCGGACGGGGCCGACCATATGAAACCCTACACAACTACCACGTATTTTTTTATTTGTTTGCCTAAAACTAGCAAAACTGACAATTGGTCCATATTTGTGTCTGTACTTTGTTTGGAATCGGTCGACTCCGAAAAAGTTGGGTCTAGGATCTATATTTCACGACATTACAAACTCTTGGGGTCACACAAAGCTTACAATATATTTGTGTAGGTCTAATGATTCCGCCATGTCATTAACCACACGAAACAGTGAGAGGAGGGAGAGGTTTTCCTATACCATTTTCCTTTACTCAGGTGTGACAATTTAGCTTGCTGTTGTGTTTTCGGAGGACCCTATTAGCAAAGACACGACATTGTTGATGTATTTTCCTGGCATAATGTGCTATAATTTAGCTTCTTAACGTAGCCAACGAGTCGGAAATAGTCCTCATTAGTCAACATGTTTTTTTTTCAAAGAAATTAAGGATCTGGTAAAATTCTTTATATACCTCAGGTGCTATATGAATATTTGGATATATTGAATACGAAATAACCCTCCTATTATGGAGACGGATCAGTGGCCAGGGTATGCATATTAGTTTCATGTAGAAGCCTAAAAGTATGCATCACACATACTATAAGAAAACAGCTGTAAGAGATATTTGAATTAAAATTCTGATCTAAATGTTACTACAATAAAATTTTAAATTATCTATTAAATAGGATTTTAACCTAGATATAATAACACTGGGATTCAAGGAAATCTGCTAACTAAGTATTGCCTCACTTGTGTTCGTCAGATTCAGAGATGACCTTTTTCTCTTTTGCAGCTACTTCTTATGTTTTTTTCGTCTTCTTCCTGAAGAAACCTGTTCCAGACATGACATTTAAAAGCAAAGCCTCCACCATATACAATTATGGTTAATGGTTTTCATTGCCACTATTACACCACTTGCCATACCAAAGCACTTTTCATAGCAAAAGCAGCAACAGCACCCCCAACCTACCTTCCCAACCCATCTCCGCAACCCACCTTCCCAACCCAGCTCATTTACTACGCCACTCAACATGCAATCGAATGAAATCAAAATCCATTGATGGCATTTCCTTTACACAGCCAATATTATTACAGTTTCCGTTTTCAAAGCTGGAGAAAAAAACAGTGGAAGTAGGATGAGGTGGAGAAAAGGCCATGGAAGAGGCAAAGAAGCTGTCCATAGTTGTTGTTGTTATTGTGTTTTATGTTTGTGCAAATGAGTTTACCACGAGGTAACCCCATAATCAGATTTATTTTGTTTTCTGAATGCCTGGCATTCAATTCCATGGCCCATAACTAACCATAAGTGCTGCTGCCGTTATTGCTGATGTTGACGATGATGATGATGACGTGGGTTGGAAGTAATGCTGTTGTCGTTGCTGCTACTGCTGTTCTTCGTAGTTATTGTAGTGTGATGTTATCCTGTTTGCTTTTTGCCACAGCTTCTTAACTTAATTGACTTTCGATTACAGTAATTAATTGAATCAATTTTTGTTGTTGTTGCAGATGCCGCTTCTACTATTGGTTTGATGTGTTGTTGTTGCATTTTCTTCCACTCTGCCTCAAAGCCTCTTGTTTGTTTTTCAACTTCGATATTTTCTTGGTTTTATAAAAAGCCAACAAAGAGTACAAAAACAGCAACAACAACAAGAGCAAAAAACAGAAATCAGTAATAGAATTCAAATCCCTAATAGCTTCTGATAACATAAGAAACTTATTGCCATATGGCCATCAAAGAAAATGTGAATTTAGGAAGAAAAAGTTAACATTTTGCAAGGAATTACTGGAAAGTTTAGTGACACAAAGGAGAAAGCATATCAGTAAATCTTTTGGATCCAATTCTAACGAATTTAAGATTTTGAAATATAGAATGCTTTTCATGACATGAACCAGGATGAAGAGTGGTATAGTTATATATCCGTTCTTTTACGAACACCAAGGAGTTTAAAGGAGTCAATTATAGCCATGGTCAGCCACATACTAATGGATATATGGATAAAATGTATCGTACAAGATAGTGACCGATCGTGGAGAAATAGATGCTGAAAATTTACCTTAAAGGTAGAGGAAATTCTGCCAGCTTGATGAAAAATCCAAAAAAATATAAAAATAATTGAAACAAGTGAAAAAGCGTTAAGATCGGTCGGGCCGAACTTTGGATACCCTCCACCATAGATATACTGACATGTACTAGAAATGAAAATATAGGGAACATACCAAAAAAACTGGACCTATACCGACATTTCTAAAAAGGGATTATGTAAACCATAATACAAATTTCAGAAATTTTTAATGGATAATTATACCCTCTGCCTTATGGCTAATAAGTGTGTATACAATTTAACACGGTGAAAATGTGCCTCATCGAAATATTGGTTCTAGACCCCAAGTTTCTTTGGACCAAATCCGTTTCAGGAAATTTAGATGTCGTCCAAACTTTGCCCATCTTATTATTTCTTCCAAACTTAGTTCAAATTCAAAGATCCTTCTGGAACCTCCACACAGGGGTTAGGTCTAAATGCGGATATAGTTCATTATCGAACCTTACGTTATAATTTCGCATTTCGCTATCCTCCGCCGGAGAACAAATCAGATAACTATTTTAATATAAAAAAGGGGGTTATATGGAGACTACCCCAAAAAGGGGGCGAATAATAATAATTTTTAGTAGGGAGATTTGTTACTATATACAAGTACAAAATACCAAATTGCAGCAAATTCGGTTATAAAACGCGATCAAGAACCCTAAAATACCAAAAATTGGGGGTACTTTTATATGGGGGCTATCCGAAAAAATTGACCTATATTCATAATTTTTTGTATGGAGATTTGGTACCTATTATGGACTCAAAATACTAAATTACAGCCAATTCGGTGAAAAAATCCGGTCAAAACCCCCCAAAAACTGGAAATTGGGAGGTACCCTTATATGAGGGCTACCAGAAAAAGTGGACCAATATTTATAATTTTTAGTGGGGCAATTTGGTACCCAATAAGAACCCCATGTACCAAATTTCAGCGAATTCGGTTGAATCCCGCGCTCAATAACCCTAAAATACCGAAAATTGGTGGGTACCGTTATATGGGGGGTACCAGAAAAAAATATGGGGGGTACCTCTATTTATAATTTTTAGTAGGGAAATTTGCTTCCCAATAGGAGCTCAATGTATTAAATTTCAGCGAATTCGGTTGAAAAACGCGCTCAGGAACCTATAAATACCGAAAATTGGGGGATACCGTTATATGGGAGCTATGCCTAAAGCTGGACCGAAATATCCCATCTTCGAACTTGACCTGCCTGCAGACAAAAGACAACTTTATACAAAATTTCAGCACCCTATCTCAATTCCTTCAGAAGATAGCGTGATTACAACAGACGGACGGACAGACGGACGGACGGACAGACAGACGGACGGACATGGCTAGATCGTCTTAGAATTTTACCCTGATCAAGAATATATATACTTTATAGGGTCGGAAATGAATATTTCGATGTGTTACAAACGGAATGACATAATTAATATACCCTCCATACTATGGTGGAGGGTATAAAAATAAAAGGCTGAATCAGAAGGAGACTGCTGCAAGGAAGAAGGCAGTGATGGGGGGGAAAAATGTCATAAAGCTTCAATTCTGAGCATAGCGACGGCAGATAGAAGGGGGAGGCTACGGAATCCCTTACCCTGAAAGATGAACCAGACAGAAACTCGGCACCGACCGAATACAAAAAAAGGCTCTTCTAGTGATTATCGGCATGTTCGTAGAGATTGTCGATAGTCTGGATACGACTGTGCGCATATGCCAATATAGAACATATAGTGAGGGGTGCACCCGATTAAGGGGACCCCCCATTCTCGGGGTCAAAATTTTTGTTGATATAATTCGAATCTACACTGATTAAAGAATGTTTCTACAAAATTTCAAGTGAAAATCTCAAGAACTCTTGAAGATATAGCCGATTTATTGTGTCAGCATCAAGTGACGGCTGAAGGGCTTCTCAAACTTTAAACGCGTTTTTCTCTAAACATTTTTTTGCGAATGGCGGGCACGATAACTCAAAAACTAATAATCCAATCGGTTCCAAATTTTGCAATTTTAACTTTGTTTTTGGTAAAAATCGGCGATTTTCCAAAAATATTTTTTCAAAAGTCCACCATTTTGTTAATTTTAGAGCGAAGTCAATAATCCTAGTTCATACGAGAGCCAGGCATGTACTCTTTCTAACACCGTTGGAATTTTCGGATTCCGATGTTCCAGTGAGGAGTTATCATGCCCGCCATCGAAAATAAGGACTTTTCTTTAATTACAAAAAAACAACAACAAAACAATAACAAAAAAATTTCGTAAATTATTTTTCTTCTCTTTTAAATCTTCAATTATATATATGCAAAGTTACAAACCTTAACAAGCATTATTCATTTACCAGCCCATGAAAATCTTGAAAAATTAAAATAG
>NW_026874371.1:0-16195 GCF_032173495.1 Musca vetustissima
CTTCTTATCTCCAACATTCAAAGAAATCAGAACTACATATTAAGAAATAAAAGATATATCATATCCAAATCAAGTTAGAACTTCCGTCGTTTTTTTGCCGCTGTGCTTTATTATGGTTTGTATGCAAAACGAAATCTTCAAGGTACAAAACCAACATTTACCACAAACTTTGTTTCGTTGGTTTTTCGGCTCTCAGTAATTGTATTTTTTTCCATAACCCATCGGTACACGTTCCACAATCTCGAACAAACGCTTCATACTGAAACAGGGTCCAAACACATTTGACTAAATCGGATACGTCAAATTCTTTTAAGTCGCCACAAAAAATGAATTGTATTCATTGTCCGGAACACGCCCATCAACTTTTTGAATGCCCTCGTTTTAGAAATATGTCGATTTCTACCAGGTTTTCAATCGTTAAGCATAATCTCCTTTGTGTCAATTGTTTGCGAAAGGGGCACGAAGTTAAAAAATGCCTCAGTAAGCATCGGTGTTCTCAATGTAGCAGAACACATCACACTTTGTTACATCGCAACGATTCCTCACC
The DNA here is from genome assembly GCF_032173495.1 of Musca vetustissima. NCBI lineage: Eukaryota > Metazoa > Arthropoda > Insecta > Diptera > Muscidae > Musca > Musca vetustissima. Next base: position 548 of record NW_026874371.1, read on the forward strand.
CAACAAACGCCTTCCGTTCCAAGTCCAATTAATAGAAATCCGAATATCGGGGAAATAGACCCCCTAGTAATTCGGTCAATCCAACTCTTCCATCTACGTCGTCTTCTTGTACTCCTCGACAAGTTTTCCATGTAGCACAAAATAAATCGGTCCTTTTAGGAACAGCGATGGTAAATCTAATTCATTGCGGAATCTCGTACCCAGCTAGGGCCCTAATAGACCCCGATTCAGAGTCGTCGTTTTTGTCTGAGCGGCTTCAAAATCGTTTGAAACTCCCTGTCTCGTCAACTAATTTTAGCATTTCGGGCGTAAATTGTGCAATTTCGCAAATTCACGCAAAGTTTGTTTGATAAAGATCGGAAGTCCCTGTGATCCCTCGGTCTTACTATCCACCAACGCATTAGTATTGCCAATGATATCGGGAAGTTTACCATCATTCTCTGTCTCCTCAGATTTTAAGTCTCAAATGCCTAATCTTCGTCTGGCTGATGTTAACTTATTCGATTCTAGACTAGTTGATCTTCTGCTGGGTGCCGATTTATACCCTAAAATATTGTTAGAGGGATGTCGTTCCATAATTTCGGGAACTTTGCTAGCACAAAATACAGTTTTCGCTTGGTTTGTTGCAGGTCCTATTCCTTCGTCACAATTCGTCAATTAGGACCTTTGCTACTACGATCAATATCGAAGAAGATGATTCGTTAAATAAGACCCTACTACGGTTCTGGGAATTAGAAGAAACTCCAAAGCGAAAACTTATGTCTCCATCCGATCGGCTTTGTGAAGAAAACTATACTCGGACCACTCGTAGATCATCTGACGGTAGATATATTGTGACCCTGCCCTTACGAAATGATGTAGGTCTAGATGGGTACTTAGGGGAATCTCGTGGTAATGTCCTTAAACAATTCCTCCTTATAGAAAAAAAACCGGACATTAAAATCACCTACGATCAAGTTATACTTTCGTGCTATTTGGCCGCATCATCTATTCCAGAGAAACGGAAACTTTATCTCGTTTTCTTGATACTTCGTTGGCGAGTATTTAAATTTGTATTCAATTCGGATCTTACCCAAATGTATCGGCAGATCCGGGTTGACCCCCACCAAACCCCCCTTCAACAAATTCTCTATCGGGACTCGCCAACCAAACCAATTCAAGATTATCAATTACAAGCGGTGACCTTTGGTTTGAATTGTGCGCCATATCTGGCCATTCAGACACTTTTGCAACTGGCGGACGAAATAGAAAATAAATATCCTCAAGCGGCGCATATATTGCGAAAATCCATGTATGTGGATGATGTTTTGGCAGGAGCTCATGATCTTAAGACTGCGTTGACCGCTAGGGACCAACTAATTTCGGCACTTTCTTCGGCAAAGTTTGAGTTAAGAAAATTGGCATCCAATGATAAGGCTATTTTGAATCGTTTCCCGCCAGAACATTTAGTGGTTGCGCAATTGTTGTCATTTGTGGAAGCTAGTTAAAAAACCTATATGAATATTCCACCACTAGAAATACTGCAGTTTACACAGAACTGAATTCCCTTACACTGAATTGTATTATTTACCAAAATTAAGTATTGTGAAACAAAGATTTTTCAATATGTCCCAAATATAATCATCTATTTTTTGCAGTAAATACTGCAAGAAGGGGCGGTAATGTTTACGTCATAACGTAAACTCCTATCTTTTCCCTACTAGAAGTATTTATCATATGAAAATCCAATTTATTTTTTATAGCAAAGTAACCAAGATACATTCGTTGAATACTCTTCTTTTACCATTCGCTCTGCTAAGCCATATTGAAAGATCTATTTCCTTTAGAATAAGTCTCTTCTATCTCCAACATTCAAAGAAAGCAGAACTACATATTAAGAAATAAAAGATATATCATATCCAAATCAAGTTAGAACTTCCGTCGTTTTTTTGCCGCTGTGCTTTATTATGGTTTGTATGCAAAACGAAGTCTTCAAGGTACAAAACCAACATTTACCACAAACTTTGTTTCGTTGGTTTTTCGGCTCTCAGTAATTGTATTTTTTTCCATAACCCATCGGTACACGTTCCACAATCTCGAACAAACGCTTCATACTGAAACAGGGTCCAAACACATTTGACTAAATCGGATACGTCAAATTCTTTTAAGTCGCCACAAAAAATGAATTGTATTCATTGTCCGGAACACGCCCATCAACTTTTTGAATGCCCTCGTTTTAGAAATATGTCGATTTCTACCAGGTTTTCAATCGTTAAGCGTAGTCGCCTTTGTGTCAATTGTTTGCGAAAGGGGCACGAAGTTAAAAAATGCCTCAGTAAGCATCGGTGTTCTCAATGTAGCAGAACACATCACACTTTGTTACATCGCAACGATTCCTCACCCAACAAACGCCTTCTGTTCCAAGTCCAATTAATAGAAATCCGAATATCGGGGAAATAGACCCCCTAGTAATTCGGTCAATCCAACTCTTCCATCTACGTCGTCTTCTTGTACTTCTCGACAAGTTTTCCATGTAGCACAAAATAAATCGGTCCTTTTAGGAACAGCGATGGTAAGTCTAATTCATTGCGGAATCTCGTACCCAGCTAGGGCCCTAATAGACCCCGCTTCAGAGTTGTCGTTTTTGTCTGAGCGGCTTCAAAATCGTTTGAAACTCCCTGTCTCGTCAACTAATGTTAGCAATTCGGGCGTAAATTGTGCAATTTCGGAATTGTGCAAGATCGGAAGTCCCTGTGATCCCTCGGTCTTACTATCCACCAACGCATTAGTATTGCCAATGATATCGGGAAGTTTACCATCATTCTCTGTCTCCTCAGATTTTAAGTCTCAAATGCCTAATCTTCGTCTGGCTGATGTTAACTTATTCGATTCTAGACTAGTTGATCTTCTGCTGGGTCCCGATTTATACCCTAAAATATTGTTAGAGGGATGTCGTTCCATAATTTCGGGAACTTTGCTAGCACAAAATACAGTTTTCGCTTGGTTCGTTACAGGTCCTATTCCTTCGTCACAATTCGTCAATTAGGACCTATGCTACTACGATCAATATCGAAGAAGATGATTCGTTAAATAAGACCCTACTACGGTTCTGGGAATTAGAAGAAACTCCAAAGCGAAAACTTATGTCTCCATCCGATCGGCTTTGTGAAGAAAACTATACTCGGACCACTCGTAGATCATCTGACGGTAGATATATTGTGACCCTGCCCTTACGAAATGATGTAGGTCTAGATGGGTACTTAGGGGAATCTCATGGTAATGTCCTTAAACAATTCCTCCTTATTGAAAAAAAACGGACATTAAAATCACCTACGATCAAGTTATGACGAAGTATTTAGATCTGGATCATATGATACTGGTTTCATATGATCTCCAGCAACTACCAATGCACTTTCGTGCTATTTGCCCCCATCATCTATTCCAGAGAAACGGACGACAAAATTACGGTTAGTCTTCAATGCGTCCAATAAAACATCTAATGGGAATAGTTTGAATGACATCTTGCATGTTGGACTAACTTTGCAACTTGATCTCGTTTTCTCGATACTTCGTTGGCGAGTATTTAAATTTGTATTCAATTCGGATATTACCCAAATGTATCGGCAGATCCGGGTTGACCCCCACCAAACCCCCCTTCAACAAATTCTCCATCGGGACTCGCCAACCAAACCAATTCAAGATTATCAATTACAAACGGTGACCTTTGGTTTGAATTGTGCGCCATATCTGGCCATTCAGACACTTTTGCAACTGGCGGACGAAATAGAAAATAAATATCCTCTAGCGGCGCATATATTGCGAAAATCCATGTATGTGGATGATGTTTTGGCAGGAGCTCATGATCTTGAGACTGCGTTGACCGCTAGGGACCAACTAATTTCGGCACTTTCTTCGGCAAAGTTTGAGTTAAGAAAATTGACATCCAATGACCAATTCAAGATTATCAATTACAAACGGTGACCTTTGGTTTGAATTGTGCGCCATATCTGGGCATTCAGACACTTTTGCAACTGGCGGACGAAATAGAAAATAAATATCCTCTAGCGGCGCATATATTGCGAAAATCCATGTATGTGGATGATGTTTTGGCAGGAGCTCATGATCTTGAGACTGCGTTGACCGCTAGGGACCAACTAATTTCGGCACTTTCTTCGGCAAAGTTTGAGTTAAGAAAATTGACATCCAATGATAAGGCTATTTTGAATCGTTTCCTGCCATAACATTTAGTGGATGCGCAATTGTTGTCATTTGTGGAAGGTAGCAGTTCTAAACCACTTGGTATAAGGTGGAATGCTAGGTTAGATTCCTTTTATTTTGATGTCAAACCTACAGAGGAGAAGACGTCATATTCGAAAAGGAAGGTTTAGTCGGCAATAGCTAAGTTGTTTGATCCTGTTGGTTGGTTAGGACCAGTTATTGTCACTGCAAAATTATAATGCTAAAGATCTGGCTAGATCAAATCGGTTGGGACGAGCCGCTTGTAGAAACCACTTATTCGGAATGGCTTAAATTTGTCGAGACATACCCCCAAGTAAATGCAATTCAAATTCCTCGGTGGGTTCGGTACACCTTTCACTGTTCGGCGGAATTACATGTGTTCTATTTGTAGCTACTGACCAAAGTAGCTGCAATTAAATCAATTTCACTTCCCCGTTTGGAACTTTGCGGAGCAGTTTTAGCCTCGGAACTTTTGAACGTTATTACAAAAGAGATAGATGTAGAATTTCATCAGGTTTATTGTAAGACGGATTCTACGATTGTTCTGTCTTGGCTTCGGAAAACACCTTCTACTTGGACAACATTCGTCGCCAATAGAGTCTGTAGAATCCAAGAAAATGTTGGTAATCACAACTAGTACCACGTTCGGTCGGAAGATAATTCTGCAGATTTAGGAAGTCGAGGTATATCGCCAGTTGATATGGCTAATAGTTGGTTTATTCGAGATTTAACTCCACTTGAAACAGATATTGAAATGCGGTCGGTGCTAACTCATTTGTAAAGGAATATAAAGATTTGTTGGATAAGAAATTATTATCAACCTCGAGCAGTATTGCTCCTTTAAATCCAATTTTAGATGACAATGGTGTCATGCGAATGAATGGTCGTTTGGCACGTTCGCCAACTCTTTCTCCATCGGAACGTTGTCAAATTGTTCTCCCCTATAAAAGTAAGTTCGCTACACTTTTGGTGGAATACGTTTATATAAAGTGTGTTCACGGTGGAATACGCACTTTACGAATGGAATATTGGATTCCAAGAGCAAAGAATTTGATCCGATCAGTCATTCGGAATTGTAAAGTCTGTTTATTTGATAAAAAGAAACATTCTAGCCAAATTATGGCAGCGCTACCACCGGAAAGAAAAATGATTGATAGGGCTTTCACTAATACGGGTATTGACTTTGCCGGTCCTTTTGATGTGAAATCGTACAGTGGTCGAGCTTGTAGAATTACAAAAGGATATGTTTGTCGTCGAGGTTGTGCACGTACGATATTTTCTGATAATGGTGCAAATTTTGTTGGCGCTTCATGTGAAATTAAGCGGAACTTCATTCAATTCATTCGCGAATCGATAGATTTATTCCAGTGTGTGCACCACATATGGGTGGACTCTGGGAAACTGAAGTTAAAAGTTTCAAACATTATCTTCGAAAATATAGTCGAAATCTTCGTTTCACATTTGAAGAGTTGGCCACGGTCTTATCCCGAATAGAAGCTTGCCTTAACTCACGTCCTCTTTGGCAAATGTCGGATAGTACAGGTGAATTTGTAGCTCTTACGCCCGGTAATTTTTTGATTGGAGCCCCTTTATTAGCTCCGCCTGAGCCTGTTATAACTGAGCAACCGATATAGCTCGTGAATCGGTTTAGAAAAGTCCAGGCACTTGCTCATCATGGACGCATCAATTGATCTGATCGCTGAAATCGACCATTTATTGCAAAGTGGTGATGGTACCACTAGGTCGAAAACCGCACAACTTCGGAAGTATTGGATTAGTTGGTTCGTCCAATAGCAGCGGTGAAAATAACCAAGTCAGAAACGGAATCCGTAACTGCGGGTTCCATCATGTCCGGAAAACGGCCATGTAACTAAAATGTCCGTTCGTTCTCGTGAAAACATAAGGTCTCGTCCGTATCGCAGTCCGATGTTAGGTCCTAGAATTAGATCAGATTCAACATCGTCCACTGATAATCGATCAATCGCCAATTTTATTAGTAAGTCATTCGGGTCATTACCCTTGCAACAGGTGTCGACATTATCCCCCAGTCTTATCGTAAGACTTCAGCATGTCGGCCCTTCAATTCCAATTCGTGCAGTATTGGGTCCTTGTGGTAGGCAAAGCGTAATATGTGCCTTAATGGTGTCTGACCTGATGCTTCCGACATCCAATTTAGATGGGATCCGGTTCTGTCGCATTTCGGTGACATCAGCCTCCGATCCATTTTAAACCCTATCGGTCATGGCAAGGGTTGCAGACTTAAGCCATGTTGTTACGCCGTTGGAAGCCATCCCTGGACGGACGAAATAATCGTTTTTGTGTCTAACTCTCGCTGATCCGTGCTTTTTCAGGCAGGGTCGTGTGGCTTTAGTGTTTGGCCCTGAAATGTATGCTAAAATTGTTACCAATCGGGTGCAGGCGACGCCGGGGCTTCCCGTAGCCTCCCACACTATATTTGGTTGGGTACTCTCTGGAGTATGCCACACTTAAATTACATAAATTGAATGTTCGTATTTAATTAAAAAATAAATAAATAAATGAAGTCGTTAAGAATTGCTCACAAAACTGCACTGCCCTACTATATATTCATTTGTACAAATAAATTAAGTTATTTATTAAGTAATATTAAGTGTTACAACATTAATAAAGTTGCAATTGGGTCGCCAATGTTTAAGTTAGAAAACATAATGATTTTATCCTTGTGGGCGTTTTCACTTTTATTGTGTTTGAAAGCGCATTGATTTCCATATTCGTTACAATCTGCATACTACTTAATAATACAACATTGAAATGCCAAATTGCAGATTCTAACGAGGATGGAATCAGCACCGACGCCACCTTCCTTTATTATTGTTGACACTCGCAACACTCTTTTTCGTTGGCCTACCAATCAACAGGTAATCTGTCAGAGCTCTTTATTTTCCACTCTAATATTTTCCTCAATAAAGCAACTGCTTTTCTTTAATTTAAATCTAAACACGTTCATGTTTTTATTTCTTCTATTTTGCACGCAATTTCGGCGACAACAAAGGAAACGACATAATATTGTATTTGGTTTGGAAGAAAAGTGTTTATTTAACCCATTTATTTAATGCTAACACAAACTTATTTCATTCGAACACTTTTGCACGTAATTGAAAAATCTAAGTATACATATTTTTTTAATATTTGGTCCACAATCCTTTATTCTTTTTAACGCTTTGGCATACTCTCCACTAGACTATGAAGAGTTTCTTCCGGAATATTCTTCCACTCATCTTGAATTCTTTTCCAAAGTTCATCCATGTTTTTTTTTTTGAGATCTTTCATATACTGCCAATCTCTTCTTCTGGAGGGCTAATAAATTTTCAATTGGAATCAATCAATCAATTGAATCAATTGAAAATTTTGATTTACAAGCATTATTAACAATTAACGGTATGCTTCGGATCTCCATCCATCTGGAACCATGTGTTCTCTTCTGAATGTGGACATTTTTCTAAAAAATTTGGCAAGTTCATCTGAAGAATATTTAAATAATTTTCCTTTTTCATTACTTCGCCTATTTTTACTAAAGGACCAACATTCCAACATGTGAAACATCCCCACACCATTAAACCACCACCACCACCATGCTTTACAGTTTGCTTGACATGGTGGCTCTGAAGATTTTCGTGTGGACGTTGAAATCGATTAATTAATGCAAATCGATAATTTTCGCCCGACCATAAAACGTGTTTCTAGTCATCCACATCTTCGCAATACCCTTCTAATCGTCTATTCGCTTACGCTTTTATTAATTGCTTTTGCTGCTAGTTTTGGTGTTTTTGTTTCTTTTTTGTCATCAGTCTTTCAATATGTCGCGCATCGGCGTCACTGTGCAGAATGGGACGTCCATTTGCTGTAGATTTGGAAACAAAATTTTGCCTTTTGGGAACGCATTGAACTGTACTATGTGTCATATTTAAAGAAATAGTAATTTGTCTGCCGGAGTAACCTTTCTCGTTCAAATTTATAATGTTTTTTTTTAATCCGCACTTATTTTCATCATTTTCCAAGAAATTATCTTTTGTTAATATATTTAAAAGAGATTATCATCCAAGCGTTCAAAAATTGGGTAAAATGATCTTCCAAATAATGAGAATTTAATATCAAAGCAGAACATACCAAAAAACAACGGTAAACCAAAAAAAAAGAACCAGCAAAAGTAATGCCAAGTTTAACGTGCAAAAGTGTTTGAATGGTGTTGTAAAGAGTTTACTAAAAATAAATGTAATATACAACACTTTTATTAAACTTTTTTTATTCATAAATATAGTGAAGTTGATGTGCTACAATACCTTAAACTGTTTCCCCGTTTGGCTTTATGACTAAAATACTCTTTACAAAATTTTAGACGCGCCTTTACGTTCTTGGTTGACAAAGCTGGCTTTTTCTTCTTAACTGCCGAAACTAGCCCAATTCTTCGCAATACCCTTCTAATCGTCCATTCGCTTACGCTTTTATTAATTGCTGTTGCTGCTAGTTTTGGTGTTTTTGTTTCTTTTTTGTCCTCAGTCTTTCAATATGTCGCGCATCGGCGTCACTGAGCAGAATGGGACGTCCATTTGCTGTAGATTTGGAAACCAAATTTTGCCTTTTGGGAACGCATTGAACTGTACTATGTGTCATATTTTAAGAAATAGTAATTTGTCTGCCGGAGTAACCTTTCTCGTTTAAATTTATAATGTTTTTTTTTAATCCGCACTTATTTTCATCATTTTCCAAGAAATTATCTTTTGTTAATATATTTAAAAGAGATTATCATCCAAGCGTTCAAAAATTGGGTAAAATGATCTTCCAAATAATGAGAATTTAATATCAAAGCAGAACATACCAAAAAACAACGGTAAACCAAAAAAAAAAGAACCAGCAAAAGTAATGCCAAGTTTAACGTGCAAAAGTGTTTGAATGGTGTTGTAAAGAGTTTACTAAAAATAAATGTAATATACAACACTTTTATTAAACTTTTTTTATTCATAAATATAGTGAAGTTGATGTGCTACAATACCTTAAACTGTTTCCCCGTTTGGCTTTATGACTAAAATACTCTTTACAAAATTTTAGACGCGCCTTTACGTTCTTGGTTGACAAAGCTGGCTTTTTCTTCTTAACTGCCGAAACTAGCCCAATTCTTCGCAATACCCTTCTAATCGTCCATTCGCTTACGCTTTTATTAATTGCTGTTGCTGCTAGTTTTGGTGTTTTTGTTTCTTTTTTGTCCTCAGTCTTTCAATATGTCGCGCATCGGCGTCACTGAGCAGAATGGGACGTCCATTTGCTGTAGATTTGGAAACCAAATTTAGCCTTTTGGGAACGCATTGAACTGTACTATGTGCCATATTTTAAGAAATAGTAATTTGTCTGCCGGAGTAACCTTTCTCGTTTAAATTTATAAGTTTTTTTTTAAATCCGCACTTATTTTCATCATTTTCCAAGAAATTATGTTTTGTTAATATATTTAAAAGAGATTATCATCCAAGCGTTCAAAAATTGGGTAAAATGATCTTCCAAATAATGAGAATTTAATATCAAAGCAGAACATACCAAAAAACAACGGTAAACCAAAAAAAAAAAAGAACCAGCAAAAGTAATGCCAAGTTTAACGTGCAAAAGTGTTTGAATGGTGTTGTAAAGAGTTTACTAAAAATAAATGTAATATACAACACTTTTATTAAACTTTTTTTATTCATAAATATAGTGAAGTTGATGGGCTACAATACCTTAAACTTTTTCCCCATTTGGCTTTATGACTAAAATTTAGTAAAGCAACAAACATTAATCGAGCAACATTCATACATTTTTGCTCGCCACTGTATGTATGACAAACATATTGTGCGCCAATATTGGGTCGGATATTTAGAAGAAGAAATGTTGCGATGTGCAAAGTTTGGATCATATCAATCAATTATCCTCTTCCTAGACTTGAGCAGACAATTTCATATTTTTGTCCCTAGATTTCTTCTTGATTGCAAAAAATGAGACGAACCATACTTAGGGTCCATTTTTAGATTGAGTAGTTATGTACTGAATTACATTGTTCAATTGTATCGTACCACTGGGTAGGATACATTAATACAAATGCACTATGGGTCAGGAATCCTTTTTAAAAGCAACAAACATTAATCGAGCAACATTCATACATTTTTGCTCGCCACTGTATGTATGACAAACATATTGTGCGCCAATATTGGGTCGGATATTTAGAAGAAGAAATGTTGCGATGTGCAAAGTTTGGATCATATCAATCAATTATCCTCTTCCTAGACTTGAGCAGACAATTTCATATTTTTGTCCCTAGATTTCTTCTTGATTGCAAAAAATGAGACGAACCATACTTAGGGTCCATTTTTAGATTGAGTAGTTATGTACTGAATTACATTGTTCAATTGTATCGTACCACTGGGTAGGATACATTAATACAAATGCACTATGGGTCAGGAATCCATTTTAGGTAGAGCCGACAAAAGGTTATATATTTCAAATCTGGAGTCTTTGAGCTTTACAACAGTAAAATAGTATAACTTTGTGGGAACGGCTTACAAATGATATAAGGTCAAAATCAAAATTTTATATTTTTGTGAATATAATTTATGTTTGAAAAATGTTATATAACATTGTCATGCGTCAAAACGTTAACATTAAACAGATAGAACTGGTAACTGTAATTCAAATTGTTATGTTCCCAGTCCAGAATTTGGCGACCGTCCATAAACTTAAGAGTTCTTGCCGATAATATAAAAATAGTCGTGTAGAATTGCCTTTAAATGCATAAAAAAATTAAATAGCCGTTGAGAATTGTCATTAAAAATGCAATAGCAAATTAAACTAAAACAAACATAGAATGCAGACGGTAAAATTTAAGGGAACCCCCTTCCCCCATTTTCGATTTTAATTTTTCAAGATTTTCAATGGGCTGGTAAAGGTTTGTAACTTTGCACATATATAATTGAAGATTTAAAAGAGAAGGAAAATAATTTACAAAAAAATTTTGTTATTGTTTTTTGTTGTTTTTTGTAATTAAAGAAAAGTCCTTTTTTATGGCGGCCATGATAACTCCTCACTGCAACATCGGAATCCGAAAATTCCATCGGTGTTAGAAAGAGTACATGTCTGGCTCTCGTATGAACTAGGATTATTGACATCGCTCTAAAATTAACAAAATGGTGGACCTTTGAAAAAATATTTTTGGAAAATCGCCGATTTTTGTACAAAAAACCAAGTTAAAAAATAAGGAAGATCTTCACCGATTGGCTTTATCCTAGTTCATACGAGAGCTATACACTCCCAGAGAAACTTTGGAAAATTTGGAACCGATTGGATTATTAGTTTATGAGTTATCGTGCCCGCCATTCGCAAAAAAATGTTTAAAGAAAAACGCGTTTAAAATTTGTGAAGCCCTTCAGCCGTCTCTTGATGCTGACACAATAAATCGGCTATATCTTCAAGAGTTCTTGAGATTTTCACTTAAAATTTTGTAGAGACATTCTTTAAACAGTGTAGATTCGAATTATATCATATTCCCGAGAATGGATATTGTGTTACCTTCAACTAAATTAGCTGTAATTTGGTAATTTATGTTCGCATTGTGTTGCATATATTCTTCCCAAAAATGACCAATTTTGCTGCACTATTTGAAGTAGCCTCCATATAACGGTATCCCCCTAATGTTGTTTTTTCTTTTTTGGGGAGTTTGTGTGCGTTTTGCAACCAAATTGCCTGCAATTGAGTATTTTGAATTATCATGCGTGAGTCATCTTCGTAAAAACAAAACGGGACCCTTTTTCAACCACGTTTTTCAACCGGATTGGCCGTAATTAAAATATATAAAGGCATGTCATAGTTTTAAGACTATGAAACATACATATTCTGATTTTAAATTCTTATACTTGATCCGTCGTTTAGGATTTATATTAATCTCTCTCTTGTTATATGTATGTAAATCATTAATATTTCAAGTCCCCTATAAATCATTAAATAAGTTTTTAGCGACACTTCACTTCTTTATACAATTTCCTTCAAGACGTATATTAAAGTTGATTTATAACTTATAGCGGTTAATGCTGTTGAATTTAATAGGCCTATTTTTACAATAAACATACATCTGTTTTTTAATCCAAGTTTACTGAACTCCTTTTCGGTTAGTTTGGAATATAATATGGACATACTTAATGGAACTGAAGGAGTTCCTCTGCTTGCCACTATTTAATGTGTATGGATTACATATTAGATTGTCAGAATATGCAGTATAAGTATGGTCACGGCATTTAATAATATCACGGCAATGGCGTTTAACATTCGACAATCACAGACGACATATTTAATAATGCTGTTCTAAGAAATCATTGAGGTCGATCATGCGGAGGTTTATGCTGATTTAATGTTGTATAATTTGTTCGTTGATGTGCTCTCAATAAAGCTTAACAACTTATTGACATTGCCCTAATAAAGCAAATTCATTTATATAATGGGGAATAAGAAAAAAAGAGAAATATTACCTCTGGCAAAGCATAATTTATGCATAGAAATGCACCACGCAAATGGAGGTGCAACTTTAAATAATATCCATGCGAGAACCTGTTTAACCGGTTACAGAGACACCATGAACATTTATGCCAGACAAAATAGACTTCATTTCACAAAAATCTGTAGAGTTCACTAAAGGTGTCAACATTTACAATTTCAATGACCAATATTAAACTTCTCATGACATGACTTGAGAACTGTAATTGCAATATACATTTCCAGGGTAGTAAAAATTAGTAGAGCATATCAAATCCCGAAAAATTTATTAGATATCTAGATTTAATCTAGAAAGGAGTACTCCTTTTCATACATATCTCATTTATGACATGAACGTTTAACATTTTACATTGGTGTGGTCTATGCAAACTAGTACATTTAAACTTAGTTTCCCCTTAATTCATCATTTTACTTAAACATTATTTTGAAAATAAATATAATTCTTCTTTCAATGATCTTTGGATATTAAGAAATTATTGATTACATATTACAGAGTATTGCATATATCAAGTATATACTGTATTTTGTATTGTATGCAGAGCCTACTGTAATATTACTGTTTAGTACTCTTACATTCTTCCATTCCCTCTCATTCGTTGTTTATTAAATATCACTCAATCACTACTAATGAGTGTAACAGTAGTGATTGTTGATTTGTAAACAGAAAATAAAGATATTACATTTTGGACTTTGATCGCAACGGTTGTGTTATTATTTTTGTCTATTTGAAAGACATTACATTGGCGACGAGGAAAAATAAAAAAATAAAAGTTAGTGTATATACACATAAAAGCAATATGTAAATACATATAAATCCATTTTGTGGAAATTAATAATAATAAAAAAAAACACAACAAAAACAACAAGTAAATGCCTCCTAAGATGGAAGAAGCTGCAAATCAAAGTTTTAATGTTGCTCCAGTAACAGTGCTTCAATCGTCGAATGTGCCGGAATTCAACCCTAATTTGGGGTCGTGGAACGTTTGGAAGGAGAGATTGGACATTCATTTTTTTGAAATTAACTGTTCGGACGAGAACACCAAAAAGTCAATTTTGTTGAAATCAATTGGTGCTGTGCCGTACAGAGTGTTGCATAGTTTATGCAGTCCGGAGTCTCCAGTGTCCGTGTCATATAAAAAGCTGTGTGAGATTTTAGATACACAATATACCCCACCAACTATTGTATTTAGTGAGCGGAAGAAGTTTCATTTGTGTAGCAAAGCTGAAAATGAGTCGGTTGCTGAATGGTATGCTCGTGTAAAAACATTAGCACTCAATTGCAAGTTTGGTGTCAGCTTGGATGCATTTGTACTTAATCAATTTGTTATGGGTTTGCCAAATTTCATCTTTGAACGATTGTGTGAAGAAGATGAAACCCTAACAGTACAAAGTGCATTAAGAAAGGCTATGATTTTGGAACGACGGTATGTGCAGATACCGAGAAAGCTTCGCAGCTCATGGAGATTTCGGGGCTGCGGCCAATCTCTCTGACGGCTTGAATTTTCTCCTTATCCGTCGATATGCCCTCCGGCGTCACGTGGTGCCCCAGGAACTTCACCTCTCGTTGGAAGAGACTGCACTTCTTTGGGTTCAGCTTGAGGCCTGAAGACGAAAGCTGCTGTAGAACATCCTTTAAGTTCTTGATGTGTTCGTCGAAGTTGCGTCCCATGACTATGATGTCATCCAGGTATATGAGGCACGACTTCCACTGCAGCCCTTTTAACACACGCTCCATCAGCCTTTCAAATGTAGCCGGGGCGTTGCAGAGTCCGAATGGCATGACATTGAACTGCCAGAGACCCCCATTAACGCCAAACGCTGTTTTCTCTTTATCTTTCTCGGCGATCTCTACTTGCCAGTACCCACTCTGCAGGTCGAGGGTGGAGAACCATGACGTCCCGGCTAATGTGTCCAATGTGTCGTCGATTCTTGGGAGCGGATAGCTGTCTTTCTTGGTGACATCATTCAACTTTCGGTAGTCCACACAAAATCGGGTGCTTCCGTCTTTCTTCTTGACCAATACCACTGGTGAGCACCATGGACTTGACGATGGTTCTATTACACCGCTCTTTTCCATTTCACTTATCAGCTTCTGGAACTCGTCTCTTTTCGCCAGGGGAACACTTCTTGGAGGCTGTTTAATGGGTCTCGCGTCTGCTGTATGGATTTCATGCTTCACCACTGATGTTCTTCCCTGGTGCTCTTTTGTCAACGCAAAGGTAGAGGCATATTTCCATAATAGCTGCTTAGCCTTGTTCCTCTCGGAAGGTGATAATTGGTGTGTCCACTCTTTTATGTAGCCGTCGAGGTGCTTCTTCTCCATGGCTGCTGGCTTTTCGGTGCTAGTTTCCAAATTAATTACAGCTTCAGCTGGTGTGCATTGTCCAACATCGGAAAATTGGCAAATTTACTCTTGCTTGTTTGACAGGTTCAAAACTCTAACAGGAATGAATCCGTCCTTGTTGCTTTTCACCAGGGCATTCGCTATTAGGATGTTACTGTTTATGTTTTCTGCTGGTTCCACCACCCACAACTTCTCGGCTCCACAATCTCCATTCATTGGTACCCATATTATTGCTTCGGCACAGGGCGGTATTATCTCTGGATGGTCCGTAGTCAGACGTCTAATGGGTGTACTTTCATCGTAGACCACGTTTAACGGAATTTCGACGTTAGACCAGGTCATCACACGCTCTTTCATATCCAGATTGATACCAAAGGCAATCATAAAATCTGCGCCTATTATCACTTCGTCTACGATATCGGCAACTATAAACTCGTAATTCTCCGATTTATTGGCAATAGTTAGTCTCAGGGTAATCTTGCCGTGTACTGCCGCAGGCTCCCCCGTTGCTGTGCGCAGTCTGACTCCATTAAGTTGCGTTATTT
>NW_026874372.1:0-16160 GCF_032173495.1 Musca vetustissima
TAATTTAAACATTTAGTTACGTGTCATATGTGACAGACATATCAACTCGAAACGATGTGATGTGACAACCGGTCATGTTGATGATGACGACGATGAAAAGAGTGTGTCCCAGGTTAGAATGCTGTTGAAATATTCATTAAAAGGTATGTGCGTGTGGGTGTTAGTTAGGGTTGTTCCGTGGCCTTCCATTCTATTCCGTGAATATATCTAACAGATGTCACAGTAGGATTTTTTTATGCCATGCTAATAATATGACATTAAGGTAATTCCTGTTTTTGCAATTACTCGACAAAAAGCCCCCTTAGGTTAGATATTGGCACATAAAAGGCCAAAATCGAAGGTAAACTGAATACAATTGGCAATCATGCAATTAAAGTGATGACAATGTTATTTGAACATGCCTAACATTTTTGCCAAAAAACAAAAAATGCCAAGGGCAAAAAACACGCAATAATGCTTTTGACAGTTATCCTTAATTTTTGAAAAGGTATCCCTTTTTTGTCGTCTACTTTTTCTTAACATGTTTACATTCTTAAAGAGCTCTAAAGCTGGTTTTTACATAAATTGGACATTTTACTATGGCTTAGCACAACAATTTTCACACTTCAGAACACATGACCATATGTTGTCGCATTTGCACAAATACACACACAAACATATATGCACATCTATGCTTATTTGCCGGTTTTGCCTTTATCCCTGAGGATATAGAACTTTTACCTATAATAAACTAGAATAATAATAGACTAAAATGGTCCATACCCATTGTGTGAGAGAGTACAACACATCTGAATGCCTGTGTGTGGGTGTGCATGGCTGTGTTTTGCCCACCTTGAGGGTGTATTGCCAAAAGGACAAAGCA
Source organism: Musca vetustissima (assembly GCF_032173495.1). Classification (NCBI taxonomy): domain Eukaryota; kingdom Metazoa; phylum Arthropoda; class Insecta; order Diptera; family Muscidae; genus Musca; species Musca vetustissima. The sequence goes on from NW_026874372.1 coordinate 863, forward strand.
AGTAACAAAATTTGCCAAAAATATCAATGGACCAACAACAACAAAAGGAGGTAAACTAAAAGCATTTATGAAAATCTCTTTTACGGTTTCCTTTAGTGGTCATGTGACAAAATGTCCAAAAATGTGGTTAAGGTATTAACACAACACTGTACAACAGCACAGCAGCCATCCATCCACTTGTATATTGACACCGGGGGCATTTCTCTCTGATGGAAATTGGAGGGTGGACATTTATTTGCACGCACACACAAAAGGCCTCCCACACTCACACCCCCATAATATGCAAGGTATATGACTTGAATCCGTCACATTTCATAAATATGCTTATGAATTGTCCTTTTACTGCTGCTCCCCATTCCACATGGAAAATTCGAAACATAAAGGTCACTCCCCCAGCATGGAATCCCACAAAAACCACCTATTCATAACAATATTAAATTTATAGTTTATATGAATGTATGGGACATTTCATTGAGGCTATTCGGTATGTTGGGTATTAAGCTCTAGTAGTGCTTTGAAAAATAGTATTTAACAAATCCACGACAGCAGCCCCAATAGTCCTTTGAAAAATATTATTTAAAAATCCACGACAGCAGCCCCAATAGTCCTTTGAAAAATATTATTTAAAAATCCACGACAGAAGCCCAAATAGTCCTTTGAAAAATATTATTTAAAAAATCCACGCCTGAAGCCCAAATAGTCCTTTGAAAAATATTATTTAAAAAATCCACGCCTGAAGCCCTAATAGTCCTTTGAAAAATATTATTTAAAAAATCCACGCCAGAAGCCCTAATAGTCCCTTGAAAAATATTATTTAAAAAATCCACGCCAGAAGCCCTAATTGTCCTTTGAAAAATATTATTTAAAAAATCCACGCCAGAAGCCCTAATAGTCCTTTGAAAAATATTATTTAAAAAATCCACGCCAGAAGCCCTAATAGTCCTTTGAAAAATATTATTTAAAAAATCCACGCCAGAAGCCCTAATAGTCTTTTGAAAAATATTATTTAAAAAATCCACGCCTGTAACTCTAATAGTCCTTTGAAAAATATTATTTAAAAAATCCACGCCTGTAACTCTAATAGTCCTTTGAAAAATATTCTTTAAAAAATCCACGACTGTAACTCTAATAGTCCTTTGAAAAATATTCTTTAAAAAATCCACGCCTGTAGCTGTAGTAGTCCTTTGAAAAATATTCTTTAAAAAATCCACGCCTGTAGCTGTAGTAGTCCTTTGAAAAATATTCTTTAAAAAATCCACGCCTGTAGCTGTAGTAGTCCTTTGAAAAATATTCTTTAAAAAATCCACGCCTGTAGCTGTAGTAGTCCTTTGAAAAATATTCTTTAAAAAATCCACGCCTGTAACTCTAATAGTCCTTTGAAAAATATTCTTTAAAAAATCCACGCCTGTAGCTGTAGTAGTCCTTTGAAAAATATTATTTAAAAATCCACGCCTATAGCTCTAGTAGTCCTTCGAAAACCCTCACTTGTGTCTGAGATATTCCTTCGAAATATTTTTCCAAATTTTTTATCCTGAATTGTCTCATATATGTATCTCAACGACTAAATACTACTACGCATTGTGATTTCCAAGAGGCATCTTGTTGGATGAACACCTTGTTGGCTATTTAGAAAATTCATAATTTGATCTGAGGGTAAATATGGACATTTTATTATAACGTGCCAGAAAAAACAAAAACAACAATGTAAAGAAATTTTCCTATGCAGACAATGTATGTCCCAAAAAACAAAACAAAAGACAACGGCGACAATGAGGTGGAAAAATTGACCAAGATAGACACAGATAGCAAGGACATAACCAACCTTAATGTCTTGAGGGTTTATTCTTAAAGAGATATGACGCTTCCACCCCTCAAACCTAACAATGACCCCATCAAGATTTTAGTCAGCAAAAAACTAAGAAAATCATATCTTTCCATCAGCTCTGCTTTCAAACCTTTTTAACAATTCCGAACAGAAGAAATCGAAATTATTCACATAAAATATTCTGATGAAGGACAGTTTGTGTGGACAGACAATGGGGTGAGGATGGGGGGTGGCAGAGGTAAGAAGCTATTGTTATTCTTTAATATTTTGCTTATAAACATATTTTTATTTATTTAGGCATCCATATGGAGAGGCAGTCGACAACAGTGGACAGCCGGAGAATAGCAGTTTTGCAAATATTCGAAGTAAACACCGGCCTAGAAAGGACAAAAACACAACAACATATTGTTATGTAAAGTTCATGGAAAGGTACGTCCACATCACTACATTTGGTCATTTTCATAAAGTTCGGAATGGTAAACAATTGTGGGGGAGGAAGATGGTAGGAGGGAAAGTCTTTGGCCAAACGAATTGAATTGTGAGCACAGCTGCAATTTATTATTAAAGGTAAAATTTGTTTATTATTTTTTTATATGTATGTTATCCTGCAGGATAACATTTAAAAGGGTGAGTGGTCAAAGGATTTGATTGTGTGTGTGTTTTGTACTTTAGGTGAGGGAGAATTGTAATATTCGTTGTTGTTTATGATGCTATAAATAAGGTAACATAAGGTAAGAATCGCGAAGCTGGACAAGTTTGTGGATACAGGCCTCAACCCTTTCCGAGCTAGACATCATGCTTTTGATATGTTTATTGAAAATAACTTGAAACTTTGAGATATTTTCAATAAATATGTTACCTTCAATCATTCGAAACATTTAAAAATTATTCCCTTGATTTCAAGTTGTGTAGAAATTTTCGGAATATTTATATATGCTTTTCCAAGGCGTGAATTTTCTAAAGAATATTTTTCCAAGGACAACTATATGCGGCGTGGATTGTTTAAAGCAATATTTTTCCAAATACGACTATATGAGGCGTGGATTTTTTAAAGCAATATTTTTCTAATGACGACTATATGAGACGTGGATTTTTTAAAGAATATTTTTCCAAGGACGAATATATGAGGCGTGGATTTTTTAGAACATTTTTCCAAGGACTATAAAGGCTTGGAGTGTAAGAGGCTTGGATTTTCTTAGCGAATATTTTTCCAAGGCCGACTATATGAGGCGTGGATTTTTTAAAGAATAATCTTCCAAGGCCGACTATATGAGGCGGGAATTTTTTAAAGAATAATCTTCCAAGGCCGACTATATGAGGCGGGAATTTTTTAAAGAATATTTTTTCACAAGGGCTATCTTAAGCGTGGATTTTTAAAAGAATATCTTTTTTGTTCCACATTCCTATTTTTGAATTCACCGTGTTAAATTAAAACGACATTTGATTGATAAATGAAATCTGCACTGCCAGCTGGATACTGTTGTCGTTAGGTGTACTTGGTATTTTTTTTTTTTTTTTTCATTTATTTATATTATCATGAGACATTTTAAGTACTGTCTCTTACAGAAAAAGAAACAAAAGAAGAGAAAGACGAACGAATCATCATAAAACACATTGTAATTATTTTTTTTTTTCTTTTTTACCATAAATATTTAGATTAACCAAAAGTGATGTCAACCATCTGGATTTTTGTCCACAGAGTGTGTGTGTGTGTGTGTGTGTGAAATGAGAAAAGAAAACACCAAACGAAATATTCGTCGTACACACTTTGTGTCACTTGCAGATGAACTGTAAAATCAACATTGATACGTGAACACTAAAGAAATCATAATAAAAAAAGACAACTACAAATCGAAAAAGAAGACTCACAACTGAACAGTTCTGTTATTCAGTCAGTACGTCAGATACACTTCACCAGGCGAGTATAGTTTGCATATGGTGTATAAATGTGACGGTGTGGCAGCAGCAATAACATCTAGGCGAGACATATTCAACAAATGACGCAATATTCATATAAACATAAAAGAAATATATAAGTGGCTAAATTTATTTCAATATACTAGAGTAGATCGATATCAGGATATATCTGGGATTTGGAAGTTATTAGTGGAGCTTCTGGAAACAAGTTCCATAGTTACCTTCTTCATGTCTTTTAATTAAATCTATTGAAAATAAAAATTCTAAAATTTGTGGATTTTATCGACCCCATCTAATGTCTCTCTAGCCAATGAAGCCACCCTCAATTGCAAAAAAAAAAAATTAATTAAACAAAATAATTTATTATAACGCCTGTTTAGCACCATTGCCCAAGTGAACGAAAAAATCGGAAAGATCATTAAAATTTGCACGTTTGTCTGGCATTTATTGTTGGCCATTCTGTCATGCGAACATTTTATGGTAAAATATATTTTTTTTAATATTTTTAACAAATTACACATATCCCGTGTAATTTGCTTATGTCCAAGGCGTGGATTTTTTAAAGAATATTTTTTCAATGGCTATCCAAGGCGTGGATTTTTTAAAGAATATTTTTTCAATGGCTATCCAAGGCGTGGATATTTTAACGAATATTTTTTCAATGGCTATCCAAGGCGTGGATTTTTTAAAGAATATTTTTTCAATGGCTATCCAAGGCGTGGATTTTTTAAAGAATATTTTTTCAATGGCTATCCAAGGCGTGGATTTTTTAAAGAACATTTTTTCAATGGCTATCCAAGGCGTGGATTTTTTAAAGAATATTTTTTCAATGGCTATCCAAGGCGTGGATTTTTTAAAGAATATTTTTTCAATGGCTATCCAAGGCGTGGATTTTTTAAAGAATATTTTTTCAATGGCTATCCAAGGCGTGGATTTTTTAAAGAATATTTTTTCAATGGCTATCCAAGGCGTGGATTTTTTAAAGAATATTTTTTCAACGGCTATCCAAGGCGTGGATTTTTTAAAGAATATTTTTTCAACGGCTATCCAAGGCGTGGATTTTTTAAAGAATATTTTTTCAATGGCTATCCAAGGCGTGGATTTTTTAAAGAATATTTTTTCAATGGCTATCCAAGGCGTGGATTTTTTAAAGAATATTTTTTCAATGGCTATCCAAGGCGTGGATTTTTTAAAGAATATTTTTTCAATGGCTATCCAAGGCGTGGATTTTTTAAAGAATATTTTTTCAATGGCTATCCAAGGCGTGGATTTTTTAAAGAATATTTTTTCAATGGCTATCCAAGGCGTGGATTTTTTAAAGAATATTTTTTCAATGGCTATCCAAGGCGTGGATTTTTTAAAGAATATTTTTTCAATGGCTATCCAAGGCGTGGATTTTTTAAAGAATATTTTTTCAATGGCTATCCAAGGCGTGGATTTTTTAAAGAATATTTTTTCAATGGCTATCCAAGGCGTGGATTTTTTAAAGAATATTTTTTCAATGGCTATCCAAGGCGTGGATTTTTTAAAGAATATTTTTTCAATGGCTATCCAAGGCGTGGATTTTTTAAAGAATATTTTTTCAATGGCTATCCAAGGCGTGGATTTTTTAAAGAATATTTTTTCAATGGCTATCCAAGGCGTGGATTTTTTAAAGAATATTTTTTCAATGGCTATCCAAGGCGTGGATTTTTTAAAGAATATTTTTTCAATGGCTATCCAAGGCGTGGATTTTTTAAAGAATATTTTTTCAATGGCTATCCAAGGCGTGGATTTTTTAAAGAATATTTTTTCAATGGCTATCCAAGGCGTGGATTTTTTAAAGAATATTTTTTCAATGGCTATCCAAGGCGTGGATTTTTTAAAGAATATTTTTTCAATGGCTATCCAAGGCGTGGATTTTTTAAAGAATATTTTTTCAATGGCTATCCAAGGCGTGGATTTTTTAAAGAATATTTTTTCAATGGCTATCCAAGGCGTGGATTTTTTAAAGAATATTTTTTCAATGGCTATCCAAGGCGTGGATTTTTTAAAGAATATTTTTTCAATGGCTATCCAAGGCGTGGATTTTTTAAAGAATATTTTTTCAATGGCTATCCAAGGCGTGGATTTTTTAAAGAATATTTTTTCAATGGCTATCCAAGGCGTGGATTTTTTAAAGAATATTTTTTCAATGGCTATCCAAGGCGTGGATTTTTTAAAGAATATTTTTTCAATGGCTATCCAAGGCGTGGATTTTTTAAAGAATATTTTTTCAATGGCTATCCAAGGCGTGGATTTTTTAAAGAATATTTTTTCAATGGCTATCCAAGGCGTGGATTTTTTAAAGAATATTTTTTCAATGGCTATCCAAGGCGTGGATTTTTTAAAGAATATTTTTTCAATGGCTATCCAAGGCGTGGATTTTTTAAAGAATATTTTTTCAATGGCTATCCAAGGCGTGGATTTTTTAAAGAATATTTTTTCAATGGCTATCCAAGGCGTGGATTTTTTAAAGAATATTTTTTCAATGGCTATCCAAGGCGTGGATTTTTTAAAGAATATTTTTTCAATGGCTATCCAAGGCGTGGACTTTTTAAAGAATATTTTTTCAATGGCTATCCAAGGCGTGGATTTTTTAAAGAATATTTTTTCAATGGCTATCCAAGGCGTGGATTTTTTAAAGAATATTTTTTCAATGGCTATCCAAGGCGTGGATTTTTTAAAGAATATTTTTTCAATGGCTATCCAAGGCGTGGATTTTTTAAAGAATATTTTTTCAATGGCTATCCAAGGCGTGGATTTTTTAAAGAATATTTTTTCAATGGCTATCCAAGGCGTGGATTTTTTAAAGAATATTTTTTCAATGGCTATCCAAGGCGTAGATTTTTTAAAGAATATTTTTTCAATGGCTATCCAAGGCGTGGATTTTTTAAAGAATATTTTTTCAATGGCTATCCAAGGCGTGGATTTTTTAAAGAATATTTTTTCAATGGCTATCCAAGGCGTGGATTTTTTAAAGAATATTTTTTCAATGGCTATCCAAGGCGTGGATTTTTTAAAGAATATTTTTTCAATGGCTATCCAAGGCGTGGATTTTTTAAAGAATATTTTTTCAATGGCTATCCAAGGCGTGGACTTTTTAAAGAATATTTTTTCAATGGCTATCCAAGGCGTGGACTTTTTAAAGAATATTTTTTCAATGGCTATCCAAGGCGTGGACTTTTTAAAGAATATTTTTTCAATGGCTATCCAAGGCGTGGATTTTTTAAAGAATATTTTTTCAATGGCTATCCAAGGCGTGGACTTTTTAAAGAATATTTTTTCAATGGCTATCCAAGGCGTGGACTTTTTAAAGAATATTTTTTCAATGGCTATCCAAGGCGTGGACTTTTTAAAGAATATTTTTTCAATGGCTATCCAAGGCGTGGACTTTTTAAAGAATATTTTTTCAATGGCTATCCAAGGCGTGGACTTTTTAAAGAATATTTTTTCAATGGCTATCCAAGGCGTGGACTTTTTAAATAATATTTTTTCAATGGCTATCCAAGGCGTGGACTTTTTAAAGAATATTTTTTCAATGGCTATCCAAGGCGTGGACTTTTTAAAGAATATTTTTTCAATGGCTATCCAAGGCGTGGACTTTTTAAAGAATATTTTTTCAATGGCTATCCAAGGCGTGGACTTTTTAAAGAATATTTTTTCAATGGCTACATGAGGCGTGGCTACTCAAGGCGTGGATATTTAACGAATATTTTTTCAATGGCTATATGAGGCGTGGCTACTCAAGGCGTGGATATTTTAAAGAATATTTTTTCAATGGCTATATGAGGCGTGGCTACTCAAGGCGTCGATATTTTAAAGAATATTTTTTCAATGGCTATATGAGGCGTGGCTACTCAAGGCGTGGATATTTTAACGAATATTTTTTCAATGGCTATATGAGGCGTGGCTACTCAAGGCGTGGATATTTTAAAGAATATTTTTTCAATGGCTATATGAGGCGTGGCTACTCAAGGCGTGGCTACTCAAGGCGTGGATATTTTAAAGAATACTTTTTCAATGGCTATATGAGGCGTGGCTACTCAAGGCGTGGCTACTCAAGGCGTGGCTACTCAAGGCGTGGATATTTTAAAGAATACTTTTTCAATGGCTATATGAGGGGTGGAGTTTTTAAAGAATATCTTTTCAAGGGCGTGGAGTTTTTAATGAATATTTTTTTAAATGGCTATATGAGGCGTGGAGTTTTTAAAGAATATCTTTTCAAGGGCTTGCCAAGGCGTGGAGTTTTTAAAGAATATCTTTTCAAGGGCTAGTCAAGGCTTAGAGTTTTTAAAGAATATCTTTTCAAGGGCTAGTCAAGGCTTAGAGTTTTTAAAGAATAGTTTTCCAAGAGCTATATAAGGCTTGGAGTTTTTATTAAATAATACCTTTTCAAGGGCTAGTCAAGGCTTAGAGTTTTTAAAGAATAGTTTTCCAAGAGCTATATAAGGCTTGGAGTTTTTAAATAATACCTTTTTAAGAGCTATAAAATGAGTGGGCTTTTAAAAAAATAGGTTTTCAATGGTAATACTTACATAGCTGGATTGTAACAGAACGTTCTTGTGCGCATCTCATTCAATTTGAAAGAGCACTTTCCAAGATGTTGTTTTCTACTTGGTCTTTCCATCTAATTCGTGGCCTCCCCCTTCTACGGGAACCATCAGTAGGCCCGCTATTATATGCCTTTTGAGCTGGGGTATTCTCTTTCATTCGCACCACATGGCCTTGCCATCGTAGTCGCTACAGCTCAATACGACTGACTGTGTCAATGTCCGCGCATAAATTATAAAGCTCGTGGTTCATTCGACGCCGATATTCACCGTCGACGCAGATCAAAAGCTGCATCATCTGCTTGCGCAAGTACCCACGCATCAGATCCATATAACAGCGTCTTGTAAAGTGTGAGTTTGATCTGGCGGGAGGTGGCTTTGTTTCTAAACTGCTTACTTAGACCATAGAAGCATCTGTGGGACATCAAAATCATTCTCCGAATTTCAAAACTGATGTCATTCGTTTTATTTATGGCGGTACCAAGGTATATACAATCTTACTCTAACTCGAAGCTGTGTTCTCAAGTTCCACAGTTTGTCCGAGTCTACTGGACGTCTTGCACGATGATACCATCAGCTTGGTCTTCTCGCCGTTTACCCGCCAGTCCAACTTTGGCAGACTCCTTCTCGAGTAACATGTGTTGTTTGGTGTACAGAGTGCCAATTCTGTTCACCTTTGCATCTCGTATGAGCTTTTTCAGCAGGATGTTAAAAAGATCACACGACAAACTGTCACCTTGTCTGAATCCTCGTTCTGTATTTAAGAGCTCCGATAGGTCCTTTCCGACTGGTGGTATGTGTCGAAGTGGGTTTCGTGGGTCTTTTCCAGGAGTTGGAGTGAAAATCTGGTCAATGGTGGATTTGCCAGTCCTGAAGCCGCATTGGTATGGTCCAATAATGTCATTGACCATTGGCTTCAATCGTTCACACAGCACACTGGATAACACTTTACATGCGATGGGAAGGAGACTTATTCCACTATAGTTGGCACATATCGTCTTGTCTCTTTATTTGTGCACAGGACACAGGATGCTGAGCTTCCGATCATTGGGCATGCATTCCTCTAGCCAAATTGTAGTAATCAGCTAGTGCATGCTCCTGACCAGCATCTGACCACCAGTCTTGAATAGTTGGGCTGGTAATCCATCGGCTCCTGCTGCTTTATTATTCTTGAGCCGATTAATTGCTTTTATGGCCTCATTTTGGCTAGGTGGTATACACTCTATACCATAGTCTCTTATTGGTTCTGGGGTATCTTCTTCACCGCCACTATTTGATACCAGAAGCTTTTCAAACTGCTCCTTCCAGATCCTCAACATGCTGTATGTAGGAGGATTTGCCTGCACAAGCTATCCAAGGATTGGATTTTTTTAATGAAATTTAAGGCGTGGAATATATAAAGAATTGTTTTCAACGTCTAGGCCTACATTTTTAAAGTATATCTATCCAAGACCTGTATTTTTGAAAGTATCTTTTTCCAGGGTGGATTATATTACTATTACTATTAGGAACCACAATGGCAAAATTAGAGATAACATTTTTCCAGTCTGAATTTTAATGGTTTCCAATAAATATTTTAATTGAACGCATTTCCCCCAACCAATTTCAGACATTTTCCACAAAACCGAAACACCTGTTGTTTACCTCAACATCAAAATTTTTTATTGATTCGAAGATTTTTTATTACCAGAAAAAATTAATGATTTAGACACTCATTTGAGTAATTAATAAAAATATTTAGAATCGTACGTACAAATGTTTGAAATGTAGTTTTCAATTCTAAATAAACATCGCCAGCAGCCGCCAACGGACAGACAGACGGACGGACGGCTGACCAGCCAATCGTTTGGCCAATGAATTCAATGAAAACGGAAAATATACCTCAAATTTATCCCAACAATAATAATTTCAACGTGTAAATAAATCTGCGAAAGTCTATAAAATTGATTGTTTGGATTATAGGCATTGGCCAAGTACAAACAGACGAACATGAACATTGCCCAATTTGCAAATAAATATGTATATATACATATGTACATTTGCCGCACACGATTATTTTGTTAATAATGAAAGATGAATTTCTGTAGCTGTTCGTAATGAAATAGCAAACAAATTAAAATAGCAACAACACACGGTCGGAATCGTCTAATAAATTTGGGTGTTCTTTTCTAGTTTTTCAGAAAAACTACCGCTGCTGGGTGGGTGGTCTTGGCTTGTGCCATGATAAATGAAAAAAACATATCTGTGTTTTTTCACTTTAATTTTTGTTTTTACTTTTTTGAATGAAATATACCAACACACCGACATCACTATTCAAATGTTGCTACTTTTTTGTAATATTTCATGCTTTTTTGCCAAATTTTAGAATTCAGACAACAACAAGACCATAAAAACTTTTTTTGCGGAAAATTCCAAAAATATTTTCAAAAAGAAATTTCATTTTTGAGGTAACAGACAAAAAACAGAAACCACAACAAATGTCTGAACATCTAAACAAATGACCGGAGACAGTTTTATGAATTATGTTTACCTAGAAAACTCCCATGTCACTAAGCGGTCTGCTCCCCCACTTTTTCCATGGAAAATCGTGTCACTAGCACTGACCACCACTTTTCATATGAATTATGCATTTATGGTTGTGTTTACCGTGTCGTGTTCGGTTGTCTGTTGCAACTTTGTCCTATGCCACATGAAAAGATCCAGCCAAAATAAAACTACGGTGTTGCCTTCACTTCAATTCCACTTTCAAATACAGGAAAAAAGTGTAAAAATCACATAAAAAAACAACAACAATTATACTTAAAGTCATTAACTCTACGTAAACAAGATATGAATTTATGAGAAATAAGAAAGAGAATAAAGTAAGAGACAAGAAGAGAGGCTGATCAACAACGAATCAAATATACCCTTTTATTCATGTCAACCTAGCAGGACAAGGCAACTTTCCAAAATATTCTTTAAAAAATCCACGCCTCATATAGTCGTCCTTGGAAAAATATTCTTTAAAAAATCCACGCCTCATATAGTCGTCCTTGGAAAAATATTCTTTAAAAAATCCACGCCTCATATAGTCGTCCTTGGAAAAATATTCTTTAAAAAATCCACGCCTCATATAGTCGTCCTTGGAAAAATATTCTTTAAAAAATCCACGCCTCATATAGTCGTCCTTGGAAAAATATTCTTTAAAAAATCCACGCCTCATATAGTCGTCCTTGGAAAAATATTCTTTAAAAAATCCACGCCTCATATAGTCGTCCTTGGAAAAATATCCTTTAAAAAATCCACGCCTTGGATAGTCGTCCTTGGAAAAATATTCTTTAACAAATCCATGCCTTGGATAGTCGTCCTTGGAAAAATATTCTTTAAAAAATCCACGCCTTGGATAGTCGTCCTTGGAAAAATATTCTTTAACAAATCCAAGCCTTGGATAGTCGTCCTTGGAAAAATATTCTTTAAAAAATCCACGCCTTGGATAGTCGTCCTTGGAAAAATATTCTTTAAAAAATCCACGCCTCATATAGTCGTCCTTGGAAATCCACGCCTTGGATAGTCGTCCTTGGAAAAATATTCTTAATACCAGTGAGCGGAGCAGTATAGTCGGACGGGGCCGACCATACGATACCCTACACAACTACCACGAACTCTAACTTTCTGAGGATGTTTATTCCGAGTCTGAGTAATATTTCCTGATATTTGCCCCCTCTTGTACAGCCCCCTCTTTTACAGTCCTTCTAATTACTTGGCCAGATTACCTTCACAGTGAGTGTGTTGTGATTTTCGGATTATACTCTACTCGAAAACACACAAAAAATTATGTTTTCGGTCCATTTCATCCCAAAATTTTAATCTGATCATCACCGAAAATTGTAGGCGTTGTTCTTGACCATAACTGGAACTTCATGAAAAATTTCAAAGCCATCAGCGCGATATTTCTCCCTTTAATGTGGTAATGGGTTACTAAATAATATCTGAATACATAAGCACCTGTAAATATTTGACTGTAACTCCCACATCTGAGTAGATACATCACTATATTTGGTATCAATTTAAAGGTCAACCACTCCTCTTGGATATGTTATCAACTCCTAGGGTCTACATCCTCCAGGAGTAAATATATATGCCATAGAATACAAATTTTGTCATTTTTCACACAAAAGTCAGGGTCCATTTGAAAAATATTGACCGATCTTTATCAAAACATGCACGCTTATTCTCTGACCCGATCCCCTTCTCCATGCAAAAATTCGCGGTGTTTGGGCCATAATTGCGGCCTCTGGAGCGACCAGAAAAACCGACAAAAATTTAGTATTTGGTCCATTTCATCCCCTAAATATTAACCGATCTTTTCCAAAAACAATAGGGGTCTTAATTGGCCAGAACCCATCCTACATGCAAAATTTCGTGAAGATTGGTCCATAACTGTGGCCTGTATCGTGTTTATAAATTATAATGGACAGACGGACGGACGGACGGACACACATGTCTAGATCGACTCAGCTAGTCGAGATATGACGATCGGTATACTTAAAGGTGGGTCTAGGACCAATATTTCGCGGCGTTACAAACATTTGGGGCTGCACAAAGCTATAATACCCTGACAACATAGTTGTGTAGGGTATAAAAATCCACGCCTTGGATAGTCGTCCTTGGAAAAATATTCTTTAAAAAATCCACGCCTTGGATAGTCGTCCTTGGAAAAATGTTCTTTAAAAAATCCACGCCTTGGATAGTCGTCCTTGGAAAAATATTCTTTAAAAAATCCACGCCTTGGATAGTCGTCCTTGGAAAAATATTCTTCAAAAAATCCATGCCTTGGATAGTCGTCCTTGGAAAAATATTCTTTAAAAAATTCACGCCTCATATAGTCGTCCTTGGAAATCCACGCCTTGGATAGTCGTCCTTGGAAAAATATTCTTTAAAAAATCCACGCCTCATATAGTCGTCCTTGGAAAAATATTCTTTAAAAAATCCACGCCTCATATAGTCGTCCTTGGAAAAATATTCTTTAAAAAATCCACGCCTCATATAGTCGTCCTTGGAAAAATATTCTTTAAAAAATCCACGCCTCATATAGTCGTCCTTGGAAAAATATTCTTTAAAAAATCCACGCCTCATATAGTCGTCCTTGGAAAAATATTCTTTAAAAAATCCACGCCTCATATAGTCGTCCTTGGAAAAATATTCTTTAAAAAATCCACGCCTCATATAGTCGTCCTTGGAAAAATATTCTTTAAAAAATCCACGCCTCATATAGTCGTCCTTGGAAAAATATTCTTTAAAAAATCCACGCCTCATATAGTCGTCCTTGGAAAAATATTCTTTAAAAAATCCACGCCTCATATAGTCGTCCTTGGAAAAATATTCTTTAAAAAATCCACGCCTCATATAGTCGTCCTTGGAAAAATATTCTTTAAAAAATCCACGCCTCATATAGTCGTCCTTGGAAAAATATTCTTTAAAAAATCCACGCCTCATATAGTCGTCCTTGGAAAAATATTCTTTAAAAAATCCACGCCTCATATAGTCGTCCTTGGAAAAATATTCTTTAAAAAATCCACGCCTCATATAGTCGTCCTTGGAAAAATATTCTTTAAAAAATCCACGCCTCATATAGTCGTCCTTGGAAAAATATTCTTTAAAAAATCCACGCCTCATATAGTCGTCCTTGGAAAAATATTCTTTAAAAAATCCACGCCTCATATAGTCGTCCTTGGAAAAATATTCTTTAAAAAATCCACGCCTCATATAGTCGTCCTTGGAAAAATATTCTTTAAAAAATCCACGCCTCATATAGTCGTCCTTGGAAAAATATTCTTTAAAAAATCCACGCCTCATATAGTCGTCCTTGGAAAAATATTCTTTAAAAAATCCACGCCTCATATAGTCGTCCTTGGAAAAATATTCTTTAAAAAATCCACGCCTCATATAGTCGTCCTTGGAAAAATATTCTTTAAAAAATCCACGCCTCATATAGTCGTCCTTGGAAAAATATTCTTTAAAAAATCCACGCCTCATATAGTCGTCCTTGGAAAAATATTCTTTAAAAAATCCACGCCTCATATAGTCGTCCTTGGAAAAATATTCTTTAAAAAATCCACGCCTCATATAGTCGTCCTTGGAAAAATATTCTTTAAAAAATCCACGCCTCATATAGTCGTCCTTGGAAAAATATTCTTTAAAAAATCCACGCCTCATATAGTCGTCCTTGGAAAAATATTCTTTAAAAAATCCACGCCTCATATAGTCGTCCTTGGAAAAATATTCTTTAAAAAATCCACGCCTCATATAGTCGTCCTTGGAAAAATATTCTTTAAAAAATCTACGTCCTTGGAAAAATATTCTTTAAAAAATCCACGTCCTTGGAAAAATATTCTTTAAAAAATCCACGCCTCATATAGTCGTCCTTGGAAAAATATTCTTTAAAAAATCCACGCCTCATATAGTCGTCCTTGGAAAAATATTCTTTAAAAAATCCACGCCTCATATAGTCGTCCTTGGAAAAATATTCTTTAAAAAATCCACGCCTCATATAGTCGTCCTTGGAAAAATATTCTTTAAAAAATCCACGCCTCATATAGTCGTCCTTGGAAAAATATTCTTTAAAAAATCCACGCCTCATATAGTCGTCCTTGGAAAAATATTCTTTAAAAAATCCACGCCTCATATAGTCGTCCTTGGAAAAATATTCTTTAAAAAATCCACGCCTCATATAGTCGTCCTTGGAAAAATATTCTTTAAAAAATCCACGCCTCATATAGTCGTCCTTGGAAAAATATTCTTTAAAAAATCCACGCCTCATATAGTCGTCCTTGGAAAAATATTCTTTAAAAAATCCACGCCTCATATAGTCGTCCTTGGAAAAATATTCTTTAAAAAATCCACGCCTCATATAGTCGTCCTTGGAAAAATATTCTTTAAAAAATCCACGCCTTGGAAAAATATTC
Organism: Musca vetustissima; assembly: GCF_032173495.1. Classification (NCBI taxonomy): domain Eukaryota; kingdom Metazoa; phylum Arthropoda; class Insecta; order Diptera; family Muscidae; genus Musca; species Musca vetustissima. Next base: position 16,120 of record NW_026874372.1, read on the forward strand.
TTTAAAAAATCCACGCCTCATATAGTCGTCCTTGGAAAAAT